>NC_068422.1:18471395-18756395 GCF_023373465.1 Oncorhynchus keta | reverse complement strand
AATGAGACAGATAGCTGGGTCTCGGTGGACTGTGGAGGTCTCAGCCACTTTGATTAGCATGCCCATCTTTATTGGCCGGCTTGAATGTCATGCTCAGTGTGTGCCCAGTGTCTAATGCCCTTATTGGCCGATGGGGAGATTTGGGTCCGGTCCCTGCAATTACTGATAGGGTCGATGTGTGCTCCAATCTAGGGACAAAGCCAGAGCAAAGCGAGCCGGAGCACAGGGCCGTTAAGTGCCAAATGATTGTCCTCAGCAAATAAAAAGCAGACATCTTCTTTTTGATGTTATATGTTTGCGTGCCTCTATTTCAAACGGCTGTGGCGCAGGCAGAAATTACTTTTGAAAGCAATTTTGCTTCAACATAACAAGGGAGGACCAATCAAAACAATAACTGTGGTTCATTTTGACAAAGCCCTTGGCTCGCAATTGTCAGAAGATGTAAGCTGACTCATCCATACAAGAAGGCCATGCATCCCTGGGAGCGAGGAGAGAGGCCAGAGTGAAGCTATGATGATGAATCTTCTCTTCTCTCTGCTTGGTGTTATTTTCCCTCTCTCCTCTCAAATGATGCCTCATGGATTAATTACATTGCAACATCACTAGTAGATAGTTTAGTAAAGAAAGATCTGCATTACTGCATGTATCTCTAAGGATTGCTTTTACATCACTAGGCCTTGCTCCAATCCTGGAGAATTATAATGAATTTATTATTATTTTCTATCAGAAACAAATCCGCTGCCAACCAACTGACTGGAGAATAACAGACCTCTCCTCCATTCCTCTGAGTCCTAATTGGATTGTTTATCTTCAGCAGCAGACTTGCTGTGTTTATTTGTTTGGACTCTGGGCTGCCTGGCATCTACACTACATGCGCGCACACACACACACGCACGCACGCACGCACGCACGCACGCACACACACACACACACACACACACACACACACACACACACACACACACACACACACACACACACACACACACACACACACACACACACACACACACACAGCAACACTGCTCCTCTCCTCCCCCTCTCCTCGGTGTGATTACTCACCTTGGGAGGATGCTAGCAGGATCAAGGTTGATGTTAGGCGGCATAGACATTAGGCATCATTCTCTGTGCTTATGTGACATCATTTGCCATGACATATTTGTTACAGGAAAAATAAAAAAGGGATTGATTTAAGGACAGACTGCTCATGTATGAGGACGAGTTGTGTACAAGAGAGGGGCGAGGGAGCGGCAGACAGAGAATTATTTCATCACTCAGAGGTTGTGTCTGAAATCTAAACAAACTGGCAAGGCAAGATTCATTCTCAGGCTTTATGTATAAGATATATGTTCCTACAAAATGTCAGCTTTAAAAAGGTAAATCAGGAAACCCTACTTCCTCACAAGGATAAACATAGTTTAGAACACACACACACACTCTATCACATACACACACACTCCATCTCATACACACACTCCATCTCATACACACACACTCCATCTCATACACACACTCCATATCATACACACACATTCCATCTCATACACACACTCCATCACATACACACACACTCCATCTCATACACACACTCCATCTCATACACACACTCCATCTCATACACACACTCCATCTCATACACACACTCCATCTCATACACACACTCCATCTCATACACACACTCCATCACATACACACACACTCCATCACATACACACACTCCATCTCATACACACACTCCATCTTCAGTGTCTTATCTCCTCAGCTGAAAATTATTGTTTTCCTTTGAAGTACATTTTGGGAAGTCACATTTCCTGTGTAAAGCGCCTATTAGAATTCCTCTGACCACATCAGAAGAAATTCCATCACCATCTGTAGAGTAAAGTGGACTAGACTCTCTGTGATTGCCTCCCAAAAGGCACCCTATTCCCTACATAGTGCACTACTTTTGACCAAAACCCTATGGGCCCTAATCAAAAGTAGTGCACTATATAGGGACGCATACTCTGTTAGCTACATCCTGAATGTACCAGGATTACACATCGAACACTTGACACCCTGCTACAGTAATATTAGCTATGGGAGAGGAGTGTCTGCATCCTAAATGGCACCCTATCCCCTATACAGTGCACTACTTTTGACCAGGGCCTTTTGCGCTCTGTAGTACCCAAAGTAGTGCACTACATAGGGAATAGGGTGCGATTTGGCATGTAACCATTGACTCCATCCCAGCCTGCTGGAAGAGGCATAACAGGATTAATGCAGTGTGATCCTGTGGAAATAATGCCCTTTATTGAGCGGCTTTGACACTGCTGAGGCTAATGATGACATTGAATGGAGACAGAATAACTAATGACGGATCATCCCTGTGCATCCCAAATGGCACCCTTTTGCCTATATAGTGTACTATTTTTACCCATAGGGTTCTGGTCAAACGTAGTGCACTATGTAGGGAATAGGGCGCCATTTTGGATGAAGTACCTGTGTCATGCAGACAGTTAGGAGAGAGGCAGGAGAATGGAGGAATAGTCACTATTTGCATTCGGCTCTGTGAAACTGCATTGATTTCAGCCTAAAGGCGTTTAGCTGTTTTTCCTCTATAGGGGAACATCTGAAGGAAACTGAGTTATCTATCATTTAGGTGTTCGTACTAATGACACTCAACAGTCAAAACGACATACTCTACCATTCATCGTCATGCCCATTCCTCCTGGTGTAACTGAGTCAGGTTTGTAGGCCTCCTTGCTCGCACACGCTTTTTCAGTTCTGCCCACACATTTTCTATAGGATTGAGGTCAGGGCTTTGTGATGGCCACTCCAGTACCTTGACTTTGTTGTCCTTAAGCCATTTTGCCACAACTTTGAAAGTATCTTGGGGTCATTGTCCATTTGGAAGACCCATTTGCGACCAAGCTTTAACTTCCTGACTGATGATGAGATGTTGCTTCAATATATCAACTTCTTGTAAGTAGGAGGCAGTATTTTCATTTTTGGAAGAATAACATCCCCAAAGTCAACAGGCTATTTTGTCAGAACAAGATGCTAGAATATGGATATAATTGAGAGCTTAGGATAGAAAACACTCTAAAGTTTCCAAAACTGTAAAAATATTGTCTGTGAGTATAACAGAACTGATATTGCAGGCGAAAGCCTGAGAAAAATCCAATCCGGAAGTGACTCATGTTTTGAAAGCTCTGCGTTCCGATGCGTCCCTATTGAGCAGTGAATGGGCTATCAACCAGATTCCTTTTTTCTACGTATTCCCCAAGGTGTTTACAGCATTTTGACGTAGTTTCACGCATTTATGTTGAAGAATGAGCGTAAGCGACTATATTGCGTAAGTGGTCACCTGATGGCTCTCAGAGTGATTATTGCGTAAAATACAGAGGTAGTTTCCTCTCGGTCCTACTGAAAAGCCAATTGTCCCGGAGGGTATATTATCGAATAGATATTTGAAAAACACCTTGAGAATTGATTATAAACAACGTTTGCCATGTTTCTGTTGATATTATGGAGCTAATTTGTAATATTTTTCGGCATTTTGTGACCGCAATTTCCGGTCGATTCCTCAGCCAAACGTGAAGAACAAACGGAGCTATTTCGACTACAAAAATAATATTTTTGGAAAAAAGGAACATTTGCTATCTAACTGGGAGTCTCGTGAGTGAAAACATCCGAAGCTCATCAAAGGTAAACGATTTCATTTGATTGCTTTTCTGATTTTCGTGACCAGGTTGCCTGCTGCTAGCTAGGCATAATGCTATGCTAGGCTATCGATAAACTTACACAAATGCTTGTCTTGCTTTGTCTGTAAAGCATATTTTCAAAATCTGAGATGACAGGGTGATTAACAAAAGGCTAAGCTGTGTTTCAATATATTTCACTTGTGATTTCATGATTCTGAATATTTTCTAGTAATATTTATGTCCGTTGCGTTATGCTAATTAGTGTCAGATGATGATTACGCTCCCGGATCTGGGATGGGTAGTTACAACAGGTTTTAAGCCATTTTGCTACAACTTTGGAAGTATGCTTGGGGTCATTGTCCATTTGGAAGACCCATTTGCGACCAAGCTTTAACTTCCTGACTGATGTCTTGAGATGTTGCTTCAATATATCCACATAATTTCCCTTCCTCATTAAGCCATCTATGTTGTGAAGTGCACCAGTCCCTCCTGCAGCAAAGCACCCCCACAACATGATGCTGCCACCCCCGTGCTTCACGGTTGGGATGGTGTTATTTGGCTTGCAATCTTCCCCCTTTTTCCTCCAAACATAACGATGGTCATTATGGCCAAACAGTTCTATTTTTGTTTCATCAGACCAGAGGATATTTCTCCAAAAAGTACGGTCTTTGTCCCCACGTGCAGTTGCAAACTGTAGTCTGGCTTTTTTGTGGCGGTTTTGGAGCAGTGGCTTCTTCCTTGCTGAGTGGCCTTTCAGGTTATGTCGATATAGGACTCGTTTTACTGTGGATATAGATTATTCTGTTGTTCTCTGATTAATTTGTACTTTTTGCACCAAAGTGCATTAATCTCTCGGAGACAGAACGTGTCTCCTTCCTGAGCAGTATGACGGCTGCGTGGTACCATGGTGTTTATACTTGCGTGCAGATGAACGTGGTACCTTCAGGCGTTTGGAAATTGCAAGGATGAACCAGACTTGTGGAGGTCTATACTATTTTTTCTGAGGTCTTGGCGGATTTCTTTTGATTTTTCCCAGGATGTCGGGTACTGAGTTTGAAGGTAGGCCTTGAAATACATCCACAGGTACACCTCCAATTGACTCAAATTATGTCAATTAGCCTATCTGAAGCTTCTAAATCCATGACATAATTTTCTGTAATTTTCCAATCTTTTTAAAGGCAGTCAAATTTGTGTATGTAAACTTCTGACCCACTGGAAATGTGATACAGTGAATTATAAGTGAAATAATCTGTTTGTAAACAATTGTTGGAAAAATGACTTGTGTCATGCCGACTTGCCAAAACTATAGTTTGTTAATTAACAAGATATTTCTGGAGTGGTTGAAAACAAGTTTTAATGACTCCAACCTAAGTGTATGTAAACTTCCGACTTCAAATGTACCTACATAGGGACTTCATAATCCATACATAACATTCATAAGCAGTGCCTGTACTGAAGTCAAAGTAACATTCTCTTATCAGTCATTGTCACCTATATGACAAGATTACTGTACTGTAAGATTTCACATTTTGATCACAGAAGAAAGTGCAATATGTCTGAGGTAAGAACCTGATATCAGGTCAGCATAGTACCTCTCGCTCTCTCTGCCTGCCTGCCTGTCAGTCTAATAGACAGACCGCGGTGGTATTTTGTGGCTGGGTCTGGTGTCTTTGATGGTGTTGATGACAAACCTACATCACAATTATACCAGTCAGAGCTATTAATGAGAGAGAGAAAAGTCTCCGACTTTTCTCTTTGACTGAACGTAATTGTTGTGAAAAGTAGCTTTTTAGCCACAGGAATCCTTATTGTGAAGTGCTTGAAAATGTTATTTAGCTCTTTTTTTCTCCACTCTCTACATGCCACTCTTGGACCTGAATGGTGCTATGCTGCTGGGGTTGTGTGGGCAATGAGGCAGGCAGGCAGGCAGGCTGAGGTAGCGTTCCAAATGCAACCTTATTCCCTATGTAGTGCACTACTTTTGAACAGAGCACTATCGGCCCTTGTAAAAAAGTAGTACACTCTATAGGGAATATTCTGTCATTTGGGACACAAAAGATAGATGGAGCAGCATAATTAATATGAAAAGCAGCTTTTTATTCTGTATTTCTGTATTGTATACACAGGAGGGAACTCTGGGCTTGATTCATGTTATTCAGGTTAAAACAAATCATTTTGCTATACATTTTTCTCTCTCTCCCTGTTAGCCACTCTTAGCCCTGAATGCCATTATGCTTCTGGTGCTTGATGTGCAGGGAAGGAGGGAGAGAGGCAGGCTGAGAAAGCTGAGCTGTGACTGGGGAAGTGAACCATAAACCTCAAAACCAGTTGATGGTGTTAGCTTTGACATCATCCACATATTCCAGTGGAAAACTCCCGATGGCTCATGAAGCTGGAAGTATTTGAATTTGAAGTGCTCCATATTGCTGAATGGGGCTGAGTGGCACCAAAAAATCACAAAGGATTGTGGTAAAAGTGTCATTAACCAGCAAAGGATCATGGTCAACATAATCATTTTCATCCTGCCTGAGAGAGTCAACCTGGAGCCTCCTCGCAGGCTGCTGGCCTATGTGACGACAAATGTAGTAGTCACAATGGATCCCTATTAAATGAAATATCTCGATTTGTTGCAAACTTTAAAATACTTCAATGGGGGTATTTCACTTGATCATAATAAGCACATTTTAGAGGGCAAAGTGTCTGTTAAAAAAAAGTGTTTGGCCGTTCTGTAATTTGCACAGGCTTTCTAGGGCAGACCAGGGCTTTTGGCACCGCTAGGTTGCTACGTGGTAGCTGACCAGCAGAGCTTGTGACTTCTCGCTCCAGACCGGACACTGGGGGCCTGAAGTAAACAGGATATGTCCCTGCATGGGGTCTCTCTCTGTGGTGGTGGTAAAGGGGCCTACTTCTATGCAGAGGGAATCTAAATGGAGAAAAAATGATTGTAATTCACTGGAGGCCAGGAAAGGGAAGGGAAAGACTCATTGAACCCAGCATAACAGGACTTTATTAGAGAAAGGTTTGGGGGAGTTAAACAACTATAATCAGAAATCTATCACCAATTTTGTAAGATGTTTCATTTTGTCTGTGGGATACTGGGTGTGTCCCCCAAATGGCACCCTCTTCCCTACATAGTGAGCCCTATTGGCCCCGATCAAATAACCTAATACAGGTGTGTTCAGTACACATCAATGCATTCAATCAAATCAAATGTATTTATAAAGACCTTTTTACATCAGCAGTAAGTTGCTAGGTGAAACCCACCTAGCAAGCAATACATATGTTGAAGCATGTTGGCTTGGAAAAACTCCCTAGAAAGGTAGAGGGAGGGGGAGGATCGAAACAGCAGGCTCGGGACAAGGTAGTAGTTCCGGTGAACAGGTCAGGGTTCCATAGTTGCAGGCAGAACAGCAGAAACTGGATCAGCAGATGGGATGGGGACTGCAAGGAGTCGTCAGACCAGGTACTCCTCAGGCATGGTCCTATGGCTCAGATCCTTCAGGAGGAGAAAGGGGGAAGGGAGAATTAGAGGGAGCATACCTAAGCTCACACAGGACATCAATTAAGACTGGAGAATTACACCAGAGAGAACAGACTGAACCTAGCCCCCCGCCACATAGACTATAGCAGCATAGATACTGGAGACTGAGACAGCACCGCACTAGCCCGAGGGGGCACAAAACCGGACAGGAAGATCACATCAGTGACTCAACCCACTCAAGTCGAGTATAGCAAAAAAGAAGCCTGGCACAAAGTGATGCACCCCTTCTAGGGACGGCATGGGAGAGCGCGAGCAAGCCAGTGACTCAACCTCCGTAACAGGGTCAGCAGCAGAGCATCATAGTGGAGAGAGTGGAGCAAGGCAGAGACAGCAAGGGGAGATTGTCAATCCAGACGAACTTATCCAGAGCGACTTACAGTAGTGCATATATTTTAATACTTTTTTCATACTGGTTCCCCTGTGGGAATCAAACCCCAAACCCTGGTGTTGCAAGCGCCATGCTCTACCAACTGAGCTACGTGGGGCACACACAGGAATTCTAGGAACAATAAGAAGGCCTGCGTCTTGTGACTATAGCGTGCCTGTAGGTATGTACGGCAGGACCAAATCGAAGAGACAGGTAGAAGCAAGGCTCCAGTATTAATGCTAACTTGTAATTATGTTTGCCTCTATGGACTATTTATTGCCTACCTCCCTACTCTTCTACATTTGCACACACTGTACATAGATTTTTGTATTTTTACTTTTCTTTTGTGTTATTGACTGTATGTTTGTTTATGTGTAACTATGTGTTGTTGTTTTTTTGCCAGTTAGCAGTTGTAAATGAGAACTTGTTCACAACTGGCCTACCGGGTATAATATATATTTTTTTAAGTCCATGTAATACTTTGTAGGTTAGCAGTAAAACCTTGAAATCAGCCCTAGCCTTAACAGGAAGCCAGTGTAGATAGGCTACAGTAGCACTGGAGTAATTTGATCAAATGTTTTGGTTCTAGGCAAGATTCTAGTAGCTGTATTAAACGCTAGTTTATTATCTGGATAGCCGGAGAGTAGAGTGTTGCAATAGTCTAATCTTGAAGTGACAAAAAGCATGTATTCGCCTTTTCTGCATTTTTTCTGGACAAAATGTTTCTGATTTTTGCAATGTTACGAAGATGGAAAAAGCTGCTCTTAGAATATTTTTGATATGTTTGTCGAGAGATCAGGGTCCAGAGTTACGCTGAGGTCCTTCACAGTTTTATTTGAGATGACTATACAACCATCTATATTCAATGTCAGATCCAGCAGCAGATCTCTCTGTTTCTAGGGACCTAGAACTAGCATCTTAGTTTTGTCTGAGTTTAAAAGTAAAACATTTGCAGCCATCTACTTCCTTATGTCTAAAACACAGGATTCCAGGGTAGGCTATTGTAGGGCTTCACCATTGAAAGTTAACATTGTTTCCCAATGACATCACCAAGAGGTAGCATATATAGTGAAAACAATAGTGGTTCTAGAACACAACTTTGAGGAACACCGAAACTTACCATAGATTTGACAGAGGACATACCATCCACAGAGTCAAACTGATATCTTGCCGACAGATAAGATCTGAACCCGGCAATAACTTGTCCACGTAGACCAATTTAAGATTTCCAATCTCCAAAAGAATGTGGTGATCGATGGTGTCGAAAGCGGCACTAAGGAGCACGAGGACAGGCACAGAGCCTTGGTCTGACGCCATTAAAAATAAATGTAGCACCTTCACGAGTGTTTTCTCAGTACTACAGTATGATGGGGTCATATGCATTATTTGTCTTCAGGAAGGCAGTGAGTTGCTGATTAACAGCTTTTCGTTTATTCGTTTTTTTTTGAGGAATGGGAAATTCGATAGAGGCCGAATCTAGAAATAAAAGCCCACTTTTAGTGAGTTTGGTATGGGGAAATATTTATCATGTTCATAATAGGAGGGCCAAGCACAGGAAGTACCTTTTTCAGTAGTTTAGTTGGAATAGGGTCCAGTAGACAGCTAGCCGGTTTAGACGCCATTACTATTTTTGTGAATGTTGAGAGATGCAATATTAAAAAACTTGAGTGTCTCCATTGATCCGAGGTCCTAGTAGTTCTGTACAGACTCAGGACAACTGAGTTTTGGAGAAATACGCATACTCAAAGAGGAATCTATAACTTGTTTTCTAATGATCATGATCTTTTCATCTAAGAAGTTTGTGAATTCATCACTGCTGAAGTGAAGGCCATCCTCACTTGGGGAATGCTGATTTTAGTTAGCTTTGCGACAGCATCAAAAGGAAATTTTGGATTGTTTTATTGTCCTCAATCAGATTGGAAAAATAAGCTGATCGAGCAGCAGTGTTGGCTTTTCAATATTGCACAGTCCTGTCTTTCCAAGCTCATCAGAATACTTCCAATTAGGTGGAGCTCCATTTCCATTTCAATTTCCTGGAAGCTTGCTTCTGGGATGGGGTATTTTCTGTATACCAGGGAGCTAGTTTGTGACCATTATGTCATTTTTTGTGGACTGCAAAAAAGTACTCAAGGTTAAGTTTAGATCCTCAGCATTCTGTATCAGAAAATAGGGTGAATGTTGTACATTTTATACATTTTGTTCATGCAGAACTCCCTTGGAAAAGAGGTCTGGGTTTCAATGAGACTACCTGCTAAAATAAAGGTTAAATAAAATAACAAAGAAATGGGGAATAGGATGCTATTTCAGACACACCCACTAACTGGGATTTAGGGAGAGGGCTATCAGGTTGTCAATGGCAACTTGTGCTACAGGATCTCTGTGCTTCCTGGTAAATTGCTGTTACCACGGTGATGTTTTTATTAAACTGACAAGATACTCACCTTATCAGTCATGGCTGGTTCCTCTCTTCCTCTCTCAAGGACTTTCGGTGGTGACAGAAGCGATTACTCCTTCTCTAGGCACATAATGGGTGTATTGCACGCAGGGACACAACACAACACACAAATCTGGATTTCTCCCCGCTACTATCTAATCAATGCAACATTGACATTATCCCACCCCTGGTTAGACACTATTGGCTTAAAAAGCCAAATGTAACACAATATCTGCCAATACATTTCCAGCAATATTGCCCGTCTGTGTAGTGTACGCGTTTGTCTATCATTCCTTGTGAAGCCAGTTGATGTGATAACTGTCTTGTGGATTGACAGAAATACTTTGCCCAAAGCCTTCTCAATTCAATGTTAACTGCAAAGTAGGCTTACCTGGCAGAAGAGTATCATGAGTAAGTATATAATTTCTATCTATTACTTGTTATTTGCAAACTTTGTCATTAAATGAACAGCAGCAGTCCGGAACCATCCTCGACTTGCACATTCCTCACTGGCTACAGTAGATGTACAATTTAAGGGAAAATACACTCAAATATTTTTTGTTGTTGTTTTCTTCCAGACCTAAGAAAATTGTCTTCTGATGTGTATTATGCATTGACATAGACTTAAAACGTCCCATTTAGTTGTTTCTCTATGAACAGTTGTAACAATCACCACCTTCCGGAGACACCTGAAACCCCACCTCTTTAAGGAATACCTAGGATAGGATAAAGTAATCCTTCTCACCCCCCCCCCCCTTAAAAGATTTAGATGCACTATTGTAAAGTGGCTGTTCCACTGGATGTCATAAGGTGAATGCACCAATTTGTAAGTCGCTCTGGATAAGAGCGTCTGCTAAATGACTTAAATGTAAATGTAAATGTTGTAATGGTGAGAGTGAAAAACAAAAACAATCTAAAACCAGGAAAAATTAAACTGAGAACATAATTTGTGAAAATAGAAATAAATATTTTGGGAAAAAATCAGGCCCCCCTTAGTTGTTTATTAACCATTATTTTACCAGGTATATTGACAGAAAAAAAGTGCACTACTATTATCTTGTACCTGGGGAAGAGTTGCAGAGGAGAAGAGAAGAATGTTCCTATTTGAAAGCAAAAAAGTAGCTCTCATGCTAGAAAAGGTTGGAGTAGCTCTCATGCTAGAAAATGTTTGGAAAGTCTGCTGTAGACAGGCCAGGTTGCTGAAAGAGTGATGTGTGAGGGGAATGAATGACAGTGATAATGGTGTGATTGAATGCATTAAAATGTATTTCAGTGTCAAATCGCAAGTTGGCAACCCATTCCTTATAGGATTAATTGACACATAAACAAACATTACAATAATTCATTGTGATAATTCTTCTTCTGGTGGAAAAAATCTATAAAATTGTAAATAAGGTTATACAAACAATAATTATAATGTGTGTGTGTGTGTGTGTGTTTGGTTGGTGTGTGGTTGGTTGGTGTGTGTGTGCGCATGTAGGTGTAAGTTTGTGCGCAAATGCGTGTGTGTGATGAGTGAGGGGACAGAGTGACGCTGACAGTATGATGGTAATGAGTCAGATTGGCCCAGTGGAGAGGTGGTGTAGGTACAGTGCCGTGCGAAAGTATTCGGCCCCCTTGAACTTTGCGACCTTTTGCCACATTTCAGGCTTCAAACATAAAGATATAAAACTGTATTTTTTTGTGAAGAATCAACAACAAGTGGGACACAATCATGAAGTGGAACGACATTTATTGGATATTTCAAACTTTTTAAAAAATCAAAAACTGAAAAATTGGGCGTGCAAAATTATTCAGCTCCTTTACTTTCAGTGCAGCAAACTCTCTCCAGAAGTTCAGTGAGGATCTCTGAATGATCCAATGTTGACCTAAATGACTAATGATGATAAATACAATCCACCTGTGTGTAATAAAGTCTCCGTATAAATGCACCTGCACTGTGATAGTCTCAGAGGTCCGTTAAAAGCGCAGAGAGCATCATGAAGAACAAGGAACACACCAGGCAGGTCTGAGATACTGTTGTGAAGAAGTTTAAAGCCGGATTTGGATACAAAAAGATTTCCCAAGCTTTAAACATCCCAAGGAGCACTGTGCAAGCGATAATATTGAAATGGAAGGAGTAGCAGACCACTGCAAATCTACCAAGACCTGGCCGTCCCTCTAAACTTTCAGCTCATACAAGGAGAAGACTGATCAGAGATGCAGCCAAGAGGCCCATGATCACTCTGGATGAACTGCAGAGATCTACAGCTGAGGTGGGAGACTCTGTCCATAGGACAACAATCAGTCGTATATTGCACAAATCTGGCCTTTATGGAAGAGTGGCAAGAAGAAAGCCATTTCTTAAAGATATCCATAAAAAGTGTTGTTTAAAGTTTGCCACAAGCCACCTGGGAGACACACCAAACATGTGGAAGAAGGTGCTCTGGTCAGATGAAACCAAAATTGAACTTTTTGGCAACAATGCAAAACGTTACGTTTGGCGTAAAAGCAACACAGCTCATCACCCTGAACACACCATCCCCACTGTCAAACATGGTGGTGGCAGCATCATGGTTTGGGCCTGCTTTTCTTCAGCAGGGACAGGGATTGATGGGAAGATTGATGGAGCCAAATACAGGACCATTCTGGAAGAAAACCTGATGGAGTCTGCAAAAGACCTGAGACTGGGACGGAGATTTGTCTTCCAACAAGACAATGATCCAAAACATAAAGCAACATCTACAATGGAATGGTTCAAAAATAAACATATCCAGGTGTTAGAATGGCCAAGTCAATGTCCAGACCTGAATCCAATCGAGAATCTGTGGAAAGAACTGAAAACTGCTGTTCACAAATGCTCTCCATCCAACCTCACTGAGCTCGAGCTGTTTTGCAAGGAGGAATGGGAAAGAATTTCAGTCTCTCGATGTGCAAAACTGATAGAGACATACCCCAAGCGACTTACAGCTGTAATCGCAGCAAAAGGTGGCGCTACAAAGTATTAACTTAAGGGGGCTGAATAATTTTGCACGCCCAATTTTTCAGTTTTTGATTTGTTAAAAAGTTTGAAATATCCAATAAATGTCTTTCCACTTCATGGTTGTGTCCCACTTGTTGTTGATTCTTCACAAAAAAATACAGTTTTATATCTTTATGTTTGAAGCCTGAAATGTGGCAAAAGGTTGCAAGGTTCAAGGGAGGCGAATACTTTCGCACGGCACTGTAGTTCACAGGGCTTTTCAAACCTCTCCTCAGGGACCCCGAAGCCGTTCCATGTATTTGACCTATTCCAGAGCTAGCCCACCTGATCCAACTTGTCAACTAATTATCAAGCATGTATTTGCATATTTTCTTTAGGGAACACCTTGTCTGTGAAGTGTGCATGTGCAGTAACTCAATTTGTCCTTTTCCTCCTTGTAAACCATGCAATTTTTCAGGTCACATCTACAAAACTTAGTGCATTCTGTTTGAAACAGATTCTAGTTTTGGGAACAGAAAACTGTATTTAGATCGGGCTTTTCTTTGATGAGAAAATCAGCAGAATGTTTGCCCAGTTCCATCTCGCTCCATCTTCTCCCCACTACAGGCCACTGGGCTTCCTCTCCTCACCACATTTGGTGGGGAGTGGAAATTCTAACCGGATGCTTCAGATTTATACATCCGGTGAAACACAGATGTTTTTTTATTCTCTTGCCCTCCCTGTCCAGGCCTTGCCTTTCAGAAACCAAAGCAAAATCCCAGACACTAGGGAAACACTGACTGAACACTGCATAGTTCTCTCCCTCCCTCACTCACGCACACTTAGCTCTTTCTCCAACTCTAACTCTGATACCCCTGTCGTATCATATCCTTGTCATGTGTGTACCTCGTAATGATGTAGCTAGCATGCCAAGCAGCAGTGCAGACCAGAGGACAACCCAACATGCATCTTAACTAGGTTGTTGTAGGCATATTATATACAAATCCTCAAGACAATATAAACATAATTGAGGATGAGAAGCACACTTTAATATTTAGTCTTGTAGTAATTCCTCTCTCTCTCTGTTTGTCTGTGTCTCTTGGGTTGTGTTGTTTTATTCTTGGCCCTGCTCCCAAGTGCAGGGTCTTTCTCTCCATCTCTCCCCCTCTGCCTCTCATGTTCTCTCTGTCTCTCTACCCATCCTGGGTTGCCCTGCCTTTGTTTAGGTTCCCTTTTAGTGCACTGCAGTGCATTCACAGTGCATTCACAGTGCATTCACACCGACTCATTGAGTGTGCATAAAAACCATGGTACTAGGCTAACAAATACAACACTTGGAAAGAGTCCCAAATTGCAAAGGTAATTTATTTCTGAGCAAAGCCAACTTGTGCATTCTGAGTAAGTGGGCTTATATTGTCATTTGAAATCACTCGACAGGGAGAGCTCTTGAAGTAGACATTTTGCACAATTGAAACGGAGTATACTGTGTATACATCACTCTTTATTATGAGTCCCTGTGTGCTCAGATCTCACGGAGCTATCGTGACACTGATGGACTCTTGCACCAAATTAATCTCAGCATCAAGATGTAAAAAGCTGAATGAGCTCCTCTTCACTCTTGTTGAAGTACAGCTGTTTCAGCTCCAGTATTCTTCCTCTCCACCTTCCTCACTTCCTCTCCACCTTCCTCGCTTCTTCTCCTCCTTCCTCGCTTCCTCTTCTCCTTCGTAACAAATGGTCTCTGAGGATTAGCTCCGCTACAAATGCTTCAAGATATAAATGCATCTGCTTTAAGGACCTGTCAAATCAAATGTTTGTGTCAAATCCAATTTTATTTGTCACATACACATGGTTAGCAGATGTTAATGCGAGTGTAGCGAAATGCTTGTGCTTCTAGTTCCGACAATGCAGTAATAACCAATGAGTAATCTAACCTAACAATTCCACAACTACTACCTTATACACACAAGTGTAAAGGGATAAAGAATATGTACATAAAGATATATGAATGAGTGATGGTACAGAACGGCATAGGCAAGATGCAGTAGATGGTATCGAGTACAGTATATACATATGAGATGAGTAATGTAGGGTATGTAAACATAAAAGTGGCATAGTTTAAAGGGGCTAGTGATACATGTATTACATAAAGATGGCAAGATGCAGTAGATGATATAGAGTACAGTATATACAGTGGGGCAAAAAAGTATTTAGTCAGCCACCAATTGTGCAAGTTCTCCCACTTAAAAATATGAGAGAGGCCTGTAATTTTCATCATAGGTACACTTCAACTATGACAAACAAAATGAGAAAAAAATCCAGAAAATCACATTGTAGGATTTTTTATGAATTTATTTGCAAATTATGGTGGAAAATAAGTATTTGGTCACCTACAAACAAGCAAGATTTCTGGCTCTCACAGACCTCTTTAAGAGGCTCCTCTGTCCTCCACTCGTTACCTGTATTAATGGCACCTGTTTGAACTTGTTATCAATATAAAAGACACCTGTTCACAACCTCAAACAGTCACACTCCAAACTCCACTATGGCCAATACCAAAGAGCTGTCAAAGGACACCAAAAACAAAATTGTAGACCTGCACCAGGCTGGGAAGACTGAATCTGCAATAGGTAAGCAGCTTGGTTTGAAGAAATCAACTGTCCGAGCAATTATTGGGAAATGGAAGACATACAAGACCACTGATAATCTCCCTCGATCTGGGGCTCCACGCAACATCTCACCCTGTGGGGTCAAAATGATCACAAGAATGGTGAGCAAAACTCCCAGAACAACACGGGGGGACCTAGTGAATGACCTGCAGAGAGCTGGGACCAAAGTAACAAATCCTACCATCAGTAACACACTACACGGCCAGGGACTCAAATCCTGCAGTGCTAGACGCGTCCCCCTGCTTAAGCCAATACATGTCCAGGCCCGTCTAAAGTTTGCCAGAGAGCATTTGGATGATCCAGAAGAAGATTGGGAGAATGTCATATGGTCAGATGAAACAAAAATATAACTTTTTGGTAAAAACTCAACTCGTCGTGTTTGGAGGACAAAGAATGCTGCGTTGCATCCAAAGAACACCATACCTACTGCGAAGCATGGGGGTGGAAACATCATGCTTTGGGGCTGTTTTTCTGCAAAGGGACCAGGACGACTGATTCGTGTAAAGGAAAGAATGAATGGGGCCATGTATTGTGAGATTTTGAGAGAAAACCTCCTTCCATCAGCAAGGGCATTGAAGATGAAACGTGGCTGGGTCTTTCAGCATGACAATGATCCCAAACACACCGCCCGGGCAATGAAGGAGTGGCTTCGTAAGAAGCATTTCAAGGTCCTGGAGGTGGCCTAGCCAGTCTCCAGATCTCAACCCCATAGAAAATATTTGGAGGGAGTTGAAAGTCTGTGTTGCCCAGCAACAGTCCCAAAACATCACTGCTCTAGAGGAGATCTGCATGGAGGAATGGGCCAAAATACCAGCAACAATGTGTGAAAAGACTTACAGAAAAACTCTGTCATTGCCAACAAAGGGTATATAACAAAGTATTGAGATAAACTTTTGTTATTGACCAAATACTTATTTTCCACCATAATTTACAAGTAAATTCATTAAAAATCCTACAATGTGATTTTCTGGATTTGTTTCTCATTTTGTCTGTCATAGTTGAGGTGTACCTATGATGAAAATTACAGGCCTCTCATATTTTTTAAGTGGGAGAACTTGCACAATTGGTGGCTGACTAAATACGTTTTTGCCCCACTGTACATATACATTTGAGATGAGTAATGTAGGGTATGTAAACATTATATTAAGTGGCATTGTTTAAAGTGGCTAGTGATACATTTTTTCCATCAATTTCCATTATTAAAGTGAGCTGGAGTTGAGTCAGTATGTTGGTGGTGGCTGTTTAACATTCTGATGGCCTTGAGATAGAAGCTGTTTTTCAGTCTCTCGGTCCCTGCTTTGATGCGCCTATACTGACTTCACCTTCTGGATGATAGTGGGGTGAACAGGCAGTGGCTCGGGTGGTTGTTGTCCTTGATGATCTTTATGGCCTTCCTGTGACATCGGGTGGTGTAGGTGTCCTGGAGGGCAGGTAGTTTGCCCCCGGTGATGCGTTGTGCAGACCTCACTACCCTCTGGAGAGCCATACGGTTGTGGGCGGAGCAGTTTCCGTACCAATCGGTGATATAGCCCGACAGGATGCTCTCAATTGTGCATCTATAGAAGTTTGTGAGTGCTTTTGGTGACAAGCCAAATTTCTTCAGCCTCCTGAGGTTGAAGAAGCTCTGCTGCGCCTTCTTCACAACGCTGTCTGTGTGGGTGGACCAATTCAGTTGGTCCATGATGTGTACGCCGAGGAACTTAAAACGTACTACCCTCTCCACTACTGTCCCGTCGATGTGGATACGGGGGTGCTCCCTCTGCTGTTTCCTGAAGTCCACAATCATCTCCTTAGTTTTGTTGAGGTTGAGTGTGAGGTTATTTTACTGACACCACACTCCGAGGACCCTCTCATCCTCCCTGTAGGCCGTCTCGTCGTTGTTGGTAATCATATATGCGTCGCGGAAGTTAGAATTAACAATGATCCAGGGTTTTACCAGGCCTGCGTGCGCAATCGATATGCTGACAGAATTTAGGGAGTCTTGTTTTCAGATTAGCCTTGTTAAAATCCCCAGCTACAATGAATACAGCCTCAGAATATGTGGTTTCCAGTTTACATAGAGTCACATAAAGTTTGTTCAGGGCCATCGATGTGTCTGCTTGGAGGGTAATATATACATCTGTGATTATAATCGAAGATAATTCCCTTGGTAGATAATGCGGTCGACATTTGATCGTGAGGAATTCTAAGTCAGGTTAACAGAAGGACATGAGTTCCTGTATGTTGTTATGATCACACTACGTCTCGTTAATCATAAGGCATACCCCCCCCCCGATGCATGAAGAGACCAGCTGGCTGCACCGACTCCGATAGCGTCTCTCGAGTGAGCCATGTTTCCGTGAAGCAAAGAACGTTACAGTCTCTGATGTCCCTCTGGAAATCAAATCAAATCAAATTGTATTTGTCACATACACATGGTTAGCATGCTACCCTTGCTCGTATTTCATCAACCTTGTTGTCAAGAGATTGGACATTGGCGAGTAGTATGCTAGGGAGTGGTGCGTGATGTGCCCGTCTCCGGAGCCTGACCAGAAGACCGCTTCGTTTGCCCCTTTTACGGCGACGTTGTTTAGGTTCGCCGGCTGGGATCCGATCCATTGTCCTGGGTGGATGGCAAAACACAGGATCCGCTTCGGGAAAGTCATATTCCTGGTCGTAATGATGGTGAATTGACGTTGCTCTTATATTCAGTAGTTCCTCCCGACTGTATGTAATGAAACCTAAGATTACCCGGGGTACCAATGTTAGAAATAACACGTAAAAAAACTAAATACTGCATAGTTTCCTAGAAACGTGAAGCGAGGTGGCCATCTCTGTCGGCACCGGAAATGATGTCACTCAATGATTAGCATTTTTTTTTATTTACACATCAATGTGGCTGTGTTGAAGCTTCATGCCAAAACGGATATGCGTCCTTCTCCCCTTACCAGATACAGATGAGTGCTTTGTGATCCAAACGCTGTATTAAGCTGTGATATATAGTTTTGATAGCTAACCCTGTCCCTGCCAGAATGTGAGTCAAGTCATCATTGATCCCAGACAGTGTGTAGACTACAGTTCAGTGAGACTGGAAGTGATTGTTTTACAATGCTCAGTACTCACCATGATTGCATTGAATGGTCTGGGGAGAATAATTGAGAAGATCAAAGCATGGATCCATGGGTTGCATGCCCAAATGGCACCATATTCCTATGGGCCCTGGTCAAAAGTATTGCACTTTATAGGGAATAGGGTGTCATTTGGGCACAAAACACATGATGAGTATAGCCTGGGGTAGATGGGGGTTTTCTGGAGCAGCTGACACTTCAGACGTATTATGAAGTCATCATGTGCAATTTCCTCTCAGTGCTCCTTTGGTAATTTACTCCCCATTGAGAAAACACGCTCACATGAAACTCTGTGGTACAATGCACTCTGCTTGCATTGTTCAGAGTCATTGGAACTGACACTGAGTGAAGTAATGTGCACTGTGTGGTGCAGTCACTGTCATATTTGTTGGCGTGCATGCATCATCTGATTAACAATTTTTGGCATTTGGGGATAGACTAGATAGTATTATATTGCACCATATAGGCCAAGGATTGCTGCACACTGCATGTATGAATGCAAGTCCAAGCAACTTGTTTACAACTCAATGCTGAACTGATTTCAGATTGAAACGCTTGACAGTAGAGAACGACGGGATATTGGACCGATATTGGCCTTTTCTAGTCTATCGGCCCTTCTTATTGGCTTTGCCGTTAGTCCCTCCACATAGCAAAACTGCTGCTATGCCAGCCGACACTCACCGCCTGAGTCACGAGCACTGCACAATGCTGAGGAATGTCTAGCTGGGACAATCAGCAGCAGCACCTGCTAGCTCATTCGCCAACAGAAGGGTACAGTATTGAGAGATGAATGAATTCTGTCATTTAGGTTAGTATTGTGGAGTAACTACAATGTAGTTGATCCATCCTCAGTTTTGTCCTATCACAGCTATTAAACTCTTACTGTTTTAAAGTCACCATTGGTCTCATGGTAAAAGCTCTAAGCGGTTTCCTTCCTCTCTGGCAACTGAGTTCGGAAGGATGCCTGTATCTTTTTAGTGACTGGGTGTATTGATACACCATCCAAATATTAATTAATAACTTTACCATACTCAAATGGGTATTCAATGTCTGCGTATTTATTTTTAAGCATCTACCAATAGGTGCCCTTCTTTGCGAGGCACTGGAAAACCTCCCCGGTCTTGTGGTTGAAACCGTGTTTGAAATTCACTTCTTGACTGATAATTATGTGTGGGGTACAGATATGAGGCAGTCATTCCAAAATCATGTTAAAAACTGTTATTGCACACAGAGTGAGTCCATGCAACTTATTATGTGACTTGTAATCACATTTTTACTCCTGAACTTATTTAAGTTTGCCATAACAAAGTGGTTGAATACTTATTAATTGTTATTCATTTGTACAAATTTCTAAAAACATAATTCCACTTTGACCTTATGGGGTGACATAAGCCAGTGACATAAAATCAACATTTTAGCCATTTTCAATTCAGGCTGTAACACAACAAAATGTGGAAAAAGTCTAGGGGTACTTTCTGAAGGCACTGTAGCTATGTGACCTGTTAGCAAAAATTATGATAACTAACCCTTTCATCTGTGGTGTTAGCTAGCAAACAAAGAAACGACCTCTCACTGTAAACTGTGTTTATTTTCAGCAAACTTAACATGTGTAAATATTTGTATGAACATAACAAGATTCAACAACAGAGACATAAACTGAACAAGTTCCACAGACATGTGACTAACAGAAATGGAATAATGTGTCCCTGAACAAAGGGGGATCAAAATCAAAAGTAACCGTCAGTATCTGGTGTGGCCACTAGCTGCATTAAGTACTGCAGTGCATTCCTCCTCATGGACTGCACCAGATTTGCCAGTTCTTGCTGTGAGATGTTACTCCACTCTTCCACCAAGGCACCTGCAAGTTCTTGGACATTTCTGGGGGGAAATGGCCCTAGCCCTAGCCCTCACCCTCCGATCCAACAGGTCTCAGACGTGCTCCACGGGACTGAGGTCCCATTGGGCTCTTCGCTGGCCATGGCAGAACACTGCCATTCCTGTCTTGCAGGAAATCACTCACAGAACGAGCAGTATGGCTGGTGGCATTGTCATGATGGAGGGTCATGTCAGGATGAGCCTGCAGGAAGGGTAGCACGTGAGGGACGAGGATGTCTTCCCTGTAACGCACAGCGTTGAGATTGCCTGCAATGACAACAAGCTCAGTCCGATGGTGCTGTGACACACCGCCCCAGACCATGGACGGACCCTCCATCCCGCTAAAGAGTACAGGCCTTGGTGTAACGCTCATCGCTTCGATGATAAACGCGAATCCGACCATCACCCCTGGTGAGACAAAACCGCAATTAATTGTTTATGGTTCATTGAACAAGCATGGGAAACCGTGTTTAAACCCTTTACAATGAAGATCTGTGAAGTTATTTGGATTTTTATTAATTATCTTTGAAAGACAGGGTGCTGAAAAAGGCACGTTCTTTTTTTGCTGAATTTATATTAGCTACTATGCAAGCTAGCTGGCAAGATAAACATGATGCTAAGATCTCAGGAACTAATAGCCAACGAAGCTAGCTAGCTAACATTAGCTGGTTATAATTTTGAACATGCACCATTTTTGGCAACTAGCAATCTGACTTGCGGTGTAACATTAGCTGTTTACTGGTGTGCTGATCTGACCAGCCGCAATCGTATCCGTAAATTGACAGTTGATAGTTGGATTCGATGATTGCAATAATAGAGAAAGAAGGAAGAGTTTTAAAATGCCTAAATAAAATGTTGGTAGTAGGTTTAGCTACCTAAGAATCTTCCTGCACGTTTATGAACCAAGAAAGCTGTAGATCAGTGCACGTGTGTGTTCTCACTTCTCAAACGATACGCAGATTTGAGCCAGTCAGACAGAACGTGCATCGTCGTTTCAATTTTTTCATACACTGGCTCTCCTTGTTGGTTATTATGCACATTTATGGCTTGGTAGAAAATGTCATCGCCATTGAGCTAGTTCTCATATTAGCAGTAAACAGCAGCAAGTGATATGAGCGATGGAAAGAGATGTGAAAGGGAGCGGAGTTACAGCTTCACTCTATCCAATCGGAGCAGTATGACCAAGTTACAACCCGCCCATTTCTTGACATATAGCTAAACTAGCCAATGTAGTTGTTTTGAATTTCATCCTGCCAGGTGAGTTGTTTAGAATTGTTTAATTTCTGTGGATCATGGAAAATGACTAAGTTTCAAAAGCATCTCTGATCACAATTCATGACGTTACATTGGACCAATTTGCATTGATGTTCTTTTATGTTCTCAAACTAACAGCAGTGCCTATATTATGTTCTTCCATACAGGCGTGACAAGCTGGGTTGATGCTCCTATGCTAATGTTGTTGATCAGTAGGCTAATAAGTCCCAAATGAAAGGCAAACAAATTGTTTGTCATCTGTAGCACCATAGACTCCGCTGATCAGTCAAAACAAGCACAATATCTCAATGAATGTACACACTCCTATTTAATATGCATTCAGCTGTATTGTAGCCTAGGCTACATCTTGATTTACCCAGTTTATCGGTATAGATTTACCATTCAAAAAAATGATTACCATTGTTGTTGTATAATTAGATTTTTGTTTTTACCAATCACATTTTTTGTTTGATTTTAAAATTGATGCATTAATGCATACATGGCTGTCTCTGTAAAGATGTTCCCTCAAAATTTAAATGTAATGAAGTTGATTATCGGCCTACTTGATCGCCCACAAAATCTTTATCGGCATTGGCCCTAAAAACTCCATACAGTATCTGTCGTTCTCGACTTGACAGATATACAGTATGAACTCAAAATGTTGCACTGCCTGTGTGTGCGTGGGGAAAACTAACGTCTCAAAAGCAGAGACAGGAAGGATGGGGTTTTCCATCCACATGATATCCAGCCCCAGACACTGCTCTCACATGTTGAGCTTGTCTGTGAGTATCTTTGAAGATGCAAATGTGTCAACCACATGTATCTAACCAGCCAGAGAGCCTGTGTGAGCCTCATAGACAAGAGGCAGTCTTTCTCACGGCTATTAGACGGCTAGTAGTGATCTTCAGCAACCCCTCTTTAGTCTCTGTCTTTAGTTCTAGGCCTCTTTTCAATGACCAGATTAGTCTACGCGACTAGCCAAACACACACACACACACACACACACACAATAGCCCCCTACACCGTAGTATAATGAAATTATGCACTCATTGTGCTATAGAGCTAATTGACTTAGTCTAACCCTGATTGGCCAGTAAGCTCTTCTTGATCATAGACCTTTTACTACTTGTCTTGTTTTGTAATACATTACTATGGGCTTTTTCTGAAACTATTAATAGCCTGGGCACTTATTTGTTTAAATCACTGACACAACAGGCACTTATTAGAGATAGGCTTCTATTTGAGCCAGGCATCTATTTCCTTAATGCCAACAGCTTTTGCTTATTTGCATAGTTATGTGTTTAAATCCAGCATTTCTTCATTTTTTCACACTAAAATGTGCAGCTTTATCACACAACACAGTAGATGTCTCAAGTTTTGAGGGAGTGTGCAATTGGCATGCGGACTGCAGGAATGTCCACCAAAGCTGTTGGCAGAGAATTTCATGTTAATTTCTCTACCATAAGCCGCCTCCAACGTTGCTCCACGTGTAACCATACCAGCCCAGGGCATACACATCTAGCTTCTCCACCTGCAGATTTGTCTGCGACCAGCCATCCGGACAGCTGATGAAACTGTGGATTTGCACAACCGAAGAATTTCTGCACAAACTGTCAGGAAGGAAGGAAGGAAGGAAGGAAGCCCATATGCGTGCTCATCGTCCTCACCAGGGTATTGTACTGCCTGACCGTGCTCACCTTCAATGGCCACTGGCACACTGGAGAACTGTGCTCTTCACAGATGAATCCCGGTTTCAACTGTACCGGGCAGATGGCAGGCGTCGTGTGGGCCAGTGGTTTACTGACGTCAATGTTGTGAACAAAGACCCCATGGTGGCAGTGTGGTTATGGTATGGGCAGGCATAAGCTATGGACAATGAACACTATTGCATTTTATCGGTGGGAATTTGAATGTACAGCAATACCATGAAGAGATACTGAGGCCCATTATTGTGTGATTTTATCCGCCGCCATCACCTCAGCATGATAATGCACGGCCCCATGTCGCAAGGATCTGTACACAATTCCTGGAAGCTGAAAATGTCCCAGTTCTTCCATGGCCTGCATATTCACCAGACATATCACCCATTGAGCATGTTTGGGATGCTCTTGATCGATGTGTACGACAGCGTGTTCCAGTTCCCGCCAAAATCCAGCAATTTTGCACAGCCATTGAGGAGGACTACGACAACATTCCACAGGCCACAATCAACAGCCTGATCAACTCTATGTGAAGGAGATGTATCACGTTGCATAAGCCAAATGGTGGTCACACTGGATACTTACTGGTTCTGATCCACGCCCCTACTTCTTTTTAAGGCATCTGTGACCAACAGATGAATACGGTGGGGAGAACAAGTAATTGATACACTGCCAATTTTGCAGGTTTTCCTACTTACAAAGCATGTAGAGGTCTGTCATTTTTTTTTATCATAGATACACTTCAACTGTGAGAGATGGAGTCTAAAACAAAAATCCAGAAAATCACATTGTATGATTTTTAAGTAATTAATTAGCATTTTATTGCATGACATAAGTATTTGATACATCAGAAAATCAGAACTTAATATTTGGTACAGAAACCTTTGTAGTTCTTGATCAGGTTTGCACACACTGCAGCAGGGATTTTGGCCCACTCCTCCATACAGACCTTATCCAGATCCTTCAGGTTTTGGGGCTGTCGCTGGGCAATACGGACTTTCAGCTCCCTCCAAAGATTTTCTATTGGGTTCAGGTCTGGAGACTGGCTAGGCCACTCCAGGACCTTGAGATGCTTCTTGACCTTCTCCCATTCCTCCTCCGGATCATCCAGATGGTCATTGGAAAACTTCAGATCATCCTGGACATGCGCTGGCTTGAGCAGTGGGACCTTGCGTGCGCTGCAGGATTTTAATCCATGACGGCGTAGTGTGTTACTAATGGTTTTCTTTGAGACTGTGGTCCCAGCTCTCTTCAGGTCATTGACCAGGTCCTGCCGTGTAGTTCTGGGCTGATCCCTCACCTTCCTCATGATCATTGATGCCCCCCGAGGTGAGATCTTGCATGGAGCCCCAGACCGAGGGTGATTGACCATCATCTTGAACTTCTTCCATTATCTAATAATTGTGCCAACAGTTGTTGTCTTCTCACCAAGCTGCTTACCTATTGTCCTGTAGCCCATCCCAGCCTTGTGCAGGTCTACAATTTTATCCCTGATGTCCTTACACAGCTCTCTGGTCTTGGCCATTGTGGTGAGGTTGCAGTCTGTTTGATTGAGTGTGTGGACAGGTGTATTTTATACAGGTAACGAGTTCAAATAGGTGCAGTTAATACAGGTAATGAGTGGAGAACAGGAGGGCTTCTTAAAGAAAAACTAACAGGTCTGTGAGAGCTGGAATTCTTACTGGTTGGTAGGTGATCAAATACTTATGTCATGCAATAAAATGCAAATTAATTACTTAAAATCATACAATGTGATTTTCTGGATTTTTGTTTTAGATTCCGTCTCTCACAGTTGAAATGTACCTATGATAAAAAATGACAGACCTCTACATGCTTTGTAAGTAGGAAAAACTGCAAAATCGGCAGAGTATCAAATACTGGTTCTCCCCACTGTATCTGTATACCCAGTCGTGAAATCCATAGATTATGGCATAATGAATTTATTTCAATCGACTGATTTCCTTATATGAACTGTGATTCAGTCAAATCTTTGAAATTGTTGCATGTTACATTTATATTTTTGTTCAGTGTAATATGACTCCACCATCGAAAGCTGAGACTCACACGTACATGTCGGTTGAGCTCTGGTGCATCCTGTTTCCATTGATCATCCTTGAGATATTTAAAAAATTTGATTGGAGTCCACCTGTAGTAAATTGAATTGTTTGGACATGATTTGGAAAGGCACGGATCTGGGGAAGTGTTCCAAAAAATGTCTGCAGCGTTGAAGATACCCAAGAACACAGTGGCTTCCATCATTCTTAAATGGAAGAAGTTTGGAACCATCAAGACTCTTCCTAGAGCTGGCCGCACGGCCAAACTGAGCAATCGGAAGAGAAGGAACATGGCCAGGGGGTGACCAAGAACCCGATGGACACTCTGACAGAGATCCAGAGTTTATCTGTGGAGATTGGAGAACCTTCCAGAACAACAACCATCTCTGCAGCACTCCACCAATCAGGCCTTTATGGTAGAGTGGCCAGACGGAAGCCACTCCTCAGTAAAAAGGCACATGACAGCCCACTTGGCAGCCCACGAGGCAAAGATGAACTGAGCAAAGTACAGAGATCCTTGATGAAAACCTGCTCCAGAGCGCTCAGGACCTCAGACTGGGGCTAAGGTTCACCTTCCAACTGGGCAACGACCCTAACCCAGTCGAACATCTCTGGAGTGACCTGAAAATAGCTGGACAGATACCCTCACCATCTAACCTGACAGAACGTTTGAGGATCTGCAGAGAAGAATAGGAGAAACTATCCAAATACAGGTGTGCCAAGCTTGTTACATCATACCCAAGTCTTGAGGCGGTAATCGCTTTCAAAGGTGCTTCAACAAAGTACTGAGTAAACGGTCTCAATACTTATGTAACTGATATTTCCAGTTTTTTTTTAATTATACATTGGCAAAAATGTCTAAAAACCTGGTTTTGCTCTGTCATTATGTGGTATTGGGTGTATATTGATGAGGGGGGGGGGGGGAACATTTAATACATTTTAGAATAAGGCTGTAATGCAACAAAATGTGGAAAAAGTCAAGGGGTCTGAGTACTTTCCAAATGCACTGTATATTGCCATGTATGACTTTGTTATTCAATACGTTTCTATGAGCTAATAGAAGGTACATGTTATATATATATATATATATATATATATATATATATATATATATATTTTTTTTTTTTATATATATATTATACCTACAGGGGTCCTATAACTCAAAATCAAACAGCTATATGATCCATGGTATGACCATATTAAAACAATTATATATGTTCGCTTCATATCATAACTAATGTCACTGACCATATCTTCGACCGGACCAAAAGTTTAAACGTGTTGTAGGCTAAATGTCCATGCCCAGCGCCAAGTTTTGGTGCCAACAGATCATTCCTCCAGCCTACAGAAAATGTAATCTTGGTTGTCAGAAGGTTATAAGGTAAAGGATTCACATGTCCGTATAAAGTACTACTAAAAGGACAATAGGACACACCGTTGAGTATAAATGAGTCAACAGTTGAGTCATCTACTTCATGAAATTACAGTCTGATGTGCTGGCATTGGAGAGTTCAATGTCAATTGCGCTGCTTTCATGTGTCCCGTTGACAGCTCGCAGCGGAGGGAAAGTCTACACTGTACAGGCTAGGCTAGTAAAATGTTGCAATGTGGCTTTTGTTTTTAAAGCTTGACAATGAATAACCATGAATAACCAAAACTTGCAACAGAACACCATGCAAAGGAGAAACATGTAGGCCTGTTACAGCAACATTTGAGCAGTGGCCTAGACTCAACTACAGTACCTGACATGTTGAGTGCACCATACAGCAATGCTGCATTCAACCGCAATGGTGATCAATGCAGTGGAAAAACATTACACATATTTTATATTTAAATGTTACAACAATTTAGCTACGTTTTTGTTATTTGGAGTTATTAAATACTTGTTGATTAGCGTCACAGCATAGTGTGTACATCTGCAAGCGTAGGAGCAAAGGCTGGACAAATATAATGCATCTATTTGTTTTAATATTTTTTAAATGCTATATACAGCATCCTGTAGGCTACCTAAGTGAACATTATAAAATGCCATGTTTTTTCTAACAAAACAGTGGCCAGTTTGGGCCAGTTGTATGCATATTATTTTGTTGTAAAAACAAACATAATCAGCTATGTCTTGCCCATTTTAATTTACCGGACATTTGAGACAATGTACCCAACCCATATGCATTGTGTGCGTAATCTGATTAGGGCGTCCACCCACGGTTCTCAGAATCACAGAAATCACATTTAGATTATGGTAATTCATTTTAACAGAACATGAAAGTCGAGGATGCAATGGCGTGTGTCCTTTCCGTACATTTTGAAAATGTCAATAAACTGTCCACATTTACTTTTCCTCATTCAACAAGATGAGTAACGAGTTTCAAAATTTGGGGAAGAACATTTACCATAAAATGCACCTTTATAATAAAGCATTCCATGCATCATCACATTTGCAGACTTTTATAAAATAGCCTACTATTGATAATGTGATAAATAGATTGGATAGTCATAATTTAGGCTAATAATATAACTAAATCACTGTTTGCAAAAAAATACAGTTCAACGCATGGCTGAGCGCGTATAGCGTAGAGTCCTGGGCTATAGGCTATATCACATACGTTTCTTTCTTTGTAATGGAAAAACACATTTCATGCAGTTCTACTTAAGTGATAATGCCTGAGAAGCTGGTGGAGGATGTATTGGCATGGATGTTGCAAACTGTGCCGATGTATCCTCCAAACACCAGCTTCGATGGTGCCATTCGTTTATACAACGGGTTGCCAAAATACTCAAATAATGATTTATGTTTTCATGAATAACCTTATTTTTATGAATTTATGAATACTATTTCATCATTCCACAATATATAGTCCCGGCAAAAATCTAGGGTTGCTCCCAAAACCGGGTTGTTAGAGATGCGACCCAGCCATTCAGTCTTTTTGTTCTGTATCTATGGACGCGACCCAGTCGTTCGTACTAAATGTTTTATTGACATACTGGCTGGCAACGTTCTTATCCCTTGCTTGCTAGCTAGCCAACTACGGCTAACTTACAGTCATGTTAAACAGTGCAGCCAGAATAACAACAAAGTGTCTGCATTTGTTTAAGCTGTTTTCTAATTACATGTATTTGGATATGTCCATAACAATGAGCAAATGATGCACGATTTTACCTGCCATAGAACATTAATGCGTTCTCTTGTCAAAACACTGTTGTTCATTAAAGCAAGCCAACAACACAATAACTTCAAACTGAAGCTGGAAAGAATGAAAACTAACTTTTGACTGAAAAGCTGCCTGCCTGTCTCTCATCCCGACACGTTCATTACTATGCGACAGCTGGCAATCCAATTTGAATATTGAAACAATGTTACAAATGTCGAAGGTGAGACGCAAATTGAATATGACCGCTATCATTGTCCAGTCACTGTGGATATGGCCCATGCTCTCTGCTGGTGCCGATAAGATAGGCCTACTGTTTTTCGCTCAATCAAGTTATTTATTTTATTTAACAAGGTAAATCAGTTAAGAACAAATAAATACTTATTTACAATGACGGCCTAGGATCAGTGGGTTAACAGCCTTGTTCAAGGGCAGAATGACAGATTTTTACCTTGTCAACTCGGGGATTTGATCGGTTACTGGCCCAACACTGGCCCAACACTCTAACCACTAGGCCATTTTTATGGCTAAAAGACAGATTAAAGTATTTTCATTGTCTTCGCTTTACAACAATAGTAATTTGGTATCTTAACTACGTTTTCCCGCGATTGAATTTTGAAATATTGCGATATGCCTGACTGGGCCTCTACTTTTCACTGACTCAACTCAACAATCATCTACTTGGTATTTGCTGCTCACTCTGCCCAAATTTCATGCGCTGCCTTTCCTTTAGGCGATGCGATTTAAAACGATCCATAACAACAAAACATTAAGGCTAGGGAAGCTAATGATACTGTGGTCAAATCATGCTTTAGTAGCCTATTTTGAATGATTGTATTTATTTATGTATAGAAAGGAGTGGGCTAATTAGGCTATATAATTTTGGAAATGTAATTAAATTTACTTAGGGAAAGCTTAGCTTCCCCTAGCCTTAAGGACACGCCCCCAATGAGCCAATGTCAATCTACGATCCCCCAAGGTAGATACATTTACCTATTCTATTGGTCAGCTTGTCGAGAAAGAAATAGCACAAACAGACTCTAGGACAGTTGTGGGACAATAGATCCCAAATTCATACAACCAGTAGGCCTAGGCTACATAAAAAAAAATATTAAAAAATAAACGTTAAAAACAGATCAGAACGTTTAGCTTAAAAATGTTGATTAACTATTATTTCTTAACATTATTAGCGCAGCAATGCATACAAGTAGGCTAACTGCAAATGTGTGTTTGGCTACCGGACAATGAAATCCAATAGAACATGAGAGAAATAGGCTACTGGTTTCAATGGCATATTTAATTTTTTATTTATTTTACCTTTATTTAACCAGGCAAGTCAGTTAAGTTCTTATTTTCAATGACGGCCTGGGAACAGTGGGTTAACTGCCTGTTCAAAGGCAGAATGACAGATTTGTACCTTGTCAGTTCAGGGGTTTGAACTCGAAACCTTCCGGTTACTAGTCCAACGCTCTAACCACTAGGCTACGCTGCCGTATATTATAAAATAATTGCCCTCAAGGATATGGTCAGATTTTGCTATTTTGCATGTAAAACATGCCTCATTATATGTAAAACGTTCAGGTTTCAAAATATTAAGTAGCTACAGTGCATTCGGAAAGTATTCAGACCCCTTGAATTTTTCCACATTTTATTACGTTAGCCTCATTCTAAAATGTATTCAATAAAAAAAAGTAAAGTAATCAACACACAATACCCCATAATGACAAAACAAAAGCAGGTTTAGAAATGTTTGCTAATTTATTAAAAATAAAAAACATACCTTATTTACCTAAGTATCCAGACCCTTTGCTATGAGACTCGAAATTGATCTTAGGTGCGTCCTGTTTCCATTTTATTATCCTTGATGTTTCTACAACTTGATTGGAGTCAACCTGTGGTAAATTCAATTGATTGGACATGTTTTGGAAAGGCACACACTTGTCTATATAAGGTCTCCCATATCAACAGAGGAACTCTAGAGCTCTGTCAGAGTGACCATCGGGTACTTGGTCACCTCCCTGACCAAAGCCCTTTTCCCCTGATTGCCCAGTTTGGCTGAGCGGCCAGCTCTAGGAAGAGTCTTGATGTTTCCAAACTTCTTCCATTTAAGAACGATAGAGGCCTCTGTTTTCTTCGGAACCTTCAATGCTGCAGATCTGTCCCATGACACAATCCTGTCTCGGAGCTCTATAGACAATACCTTTGACCTCATGGCTTGGGTTTTGCTCTGACATGCATTGTCAACTGTGGGACCTTAAATAGACAGGTGTGTGCCTTTCCAAATCATGTCCAATCAATTGACTTTACCACAGGTGGACTCCAGTCAAGTTGTACAAACATCTCAGGGATGATCAATGGAAACATAATGGACTTGAGCTCAATTTCGAGTCTCATAGCAAAGGGTATTTCTGTTTTAAATATGTAATACATTTGGAAAAAAATATCTAAAAACCTGTCTTCGCTTTGTCATAATGGGGTATTTTGTGTAGATTGCTGAGGATGTATATATTTTTAATCCATTTTAGAATAAGTCTGTAATGTAACAAAATGTGCTTAGATCAACTGTTGTACCCCATCAGAACCCAAAATATAAGCTTTTTTACTCCAATGTTTGTAAACAATATAAATGTGAACAAGCACTGTATAGCCTCAAAACATGGCAAAAAATATGCTACCTGATATCATGGCTGGTCAGTCCTTGCATCCATATTATAAAGTGTTACCATTTCTCCAGCCACATCCCTCAGCTTTTTACCAAAACAGTGATGGGGTGTCCGCTTTATTTTTTCAAATGCAGATTGCCCCTTTATTGTTTCTGTGCTTGTATCTGCCCCTAATTCACGGTTGCGTCCACAAGAATGCCGATTCGTATAAAAAAACTTGCTAATTTGGTATATAAAATGTTCCCTTCAAACTTTTACTTACTTATCCTCTTCCTGGAGGAACAAAGTTAGGACTTGTACTAAAGTTTACCAACGTCCTGGGCTGCTTTCTCTGTCTATGACAAGCAGATCACCTAGAGTTCTGCATCTAGAACCTCAAACTTTTAGAGTTTTATAAAAATCAGTCTTACTTCAGATTTTCTGAACAGTAATGGACATTGAGTCAGGGAATTATTGATAGCTAGGTTACCTACTCTTGCACAGTCAGTCGACTATCAGTTTAGCCTGTTGTTTAAATGCAGCTCTACAGCCCAGATGAGCAGTGTGGAGCATCAAGTCATGTCCGAGAGACTCATTTCAATATCTGATGCTAAAGGTCAGAGTGATGTTAATCATGTATTCAGGCCAGCAGCGTTAAAAATGCAGTGACTTACATGACTTACATGATGCTATGATGCTATGATATCAAGATGGGGCACTTTAATCAGGGGGCACTCCCAGCCTGTCCAAGCCATCAGATAATGAATCAACGCCTGCATCCCAAATGGAACCCTACTATGTACGGAATAGCTGGGAATAGGACACCATTTAGAACAGTCCTTTCTGAATGGCTGGATGGATGGTGTGAAACATTATTTATAGGTGGCACCCTGCATGTAGCCAATTATAGACCTGTGTCTGTGGCCTGCCCCTGCTGTCTGTGTCAGGGAAACCCCTCGCATCCGTTGTTATATCAATATTCCTGCGTTGATCTCCAGTAGAGAAGAGTCCGGCTGCTCTTTCAACACATACTCATTTGCATTCCCTGGCGTGTGTGGGAGATGCCAGGCGGCCTGCCTTTCTCTCTCTCTTTCTCTCTCTCTCTCTCTCTCTCTCTCTCTCTCTCTCTCTCTCTCTCTTTCTCTCTCTCTCTTTCTCTTTATCTTTCTCTCTCTCTTTCTCTCTCTCTTTCTCTTTCTCTCGTCTCCTTGTTCGCAAACCTGGGGCGGCAGGGTAGCCTAGTGGTTAGAGCGTTGGACTAAGGTCGTGAGTTCAAACCCCCTGAGCTGACAAGGTACAAATCTGTCGTTTTGCCCCTGAACAGGCAGTTAACCCACTGTTCCCAGGCCGTCATTGAAAATAAGAATGTGTTCTTAACTGATTTGCCTGGTTAAATAATGCTAAAAAAAAAAAACTTAAAACCTACTGCCTTCAAAAGAGAGTAGTACAAAGATTTTTTTTAACCTTTATTTAACCAGGCAAGTCTGTTAAGAACAAATTCTTATTATACACTGATGGCCTACCCCGGCCAAACCCTCCCCTAACCCGGACAACGCTGGGCCAATTGTGCGGGAGGATAGGGAGGGAGAGGAGAGAGGGACAGATGGAGAGAGGCAGGCAGGGAGAGTGAGAGAGGCAAAGCGAGAGGAGAGAGATTTCCTCTTTATTCCTGCCTGCATAACAGAGAAGGCCCCTCTCTGAGGATTACATTGGTTAAGCCCTTATCACTTCAGGAAATTCACTGCCTGCTTAAAGTGGTAGGAGTAGAAAAATCAGGGGAAATGTTAAATATTTCTCTCTCTCTCTCTTTCTCCTTATTCCCATGGAACGTTATTATGGCCTTGAAGAAAGCGTTATTTTTTTGGCAGCACTCAAGCTAACTTTTTTAAATAACTGCATTTCATATTTTCAACTTTTCTTTCCTTGCTCTTCTTCAGAATGACTAGGGGGTGGGTATTTTAGAAGTGCAAATGTGGTGGCAGGTGCCTGTGTGCGAGGAGGGTAGAGGAGGGCAAGGGGGAGGGAGAGGGATGCCTCTCTGTGAAGCAGTGTTAAACATCCAGGGGAAATGTTTGTAATTCTAATGTGATGCCGCCATGGTAACAGCTTTTACACACTCCCAAGGCTTTGTGGGAAGTGTATACATGCTTTCATCAATCTCTCTCCAAACTTTTTAAAGAAGTTTTAATGAATGTAATCAACCCTCGAACTAACATTACTTACCAAAGTCATTGCCCACAAATCTGTCTGTGTTAATATTAAATAATTGGAATTGAGCATTTAAAAATATATTTTATATAGTGGGGAGAACAAGTATTTAATACACTGCTGATTTTGTAGGTTTTCCTACTTACAAAAAATGTAGAGGTCTGTAATTTTTTATCATAGGTACACTTCAACTGTGAGAGACGGAATCTAAAACAAAAATCCAGAAAATCACGTTGTATGATTTTTAAGTAATTAATTTCCATTTTATTGCATGACATAAGTATTTGATCACCTACCAACCAGTAAGAATTCCGGCTCTCACAGACCTGTTAGTTTTTCTTTAAGAAGCCCTCCTGTTCTCCACTCATTACCTGTATTAACTGTACCTGTTTGAACTCATTACCTGTATAAAAGACACTTGTCCACACACTCAATCAAACAGACTCCAACCTCTCCACAATGGCCAAGACAAAAGAGCTGTGTAAGGACATAATGGCACAAGGCTGGGATGGGCTACAGGACAATAGGCAAGCAGCTTGGTGAGAAGGCAACAACTGTTGGCACAATTATTAGAAAATGGAAGAAGTTCAAGATGACGGTCAATCACCCTCGGTCTGGGGCTCCATGCAAGATCTCACCTCGGGGGGCATCAATGATCATGAGGAAGGTGACGAATCAGCCCAGAACTACACGGCAGGACCTGGTCAATGACCTGAAGAGAGCTGGGACCACAGTCTTAAAGAAAACCACTAGTAACACACTACGCCGTCATGGATTAAAATCCTGCAAGCTATGCAAGGTCCCCCTGCTCAAGCCAGTGCATCGTTCTGGTGCGCTAAGGAGTGGCACCGTAAGAAGCATCTCAAGGTCAAATTACTAATTTGTAAATAAGAAAACCTGCAAAATCGGCAGTGATTCAAATACTTGTTCTCTCCACTGTATGTAGGAGCTTCAGAACTTTTGACAAATGATTGAAAACACAACCATATGTTGATGTGAAGCCATAGCAGTTTTTTGAAACTTGTAGTTGCGTGCATTCAACTTACAATTGCTTGGGGATTTCTAGATTGCTTAAACTATTTATAACATTGCTATATGTGTAGTGTTCAGAATACATTTTCTGAGTTTCTGATCAAGGTAATGAATTATGTTAGTTGGGGTTTTAACACCTTAAAACAGTGCGTGACACATAAGCTTTATAAAAATAAAAAAGGTGATAGGACTGAGAGCATTGTGCATGTTCTAATACCTTAGTAGGGCTTAACTAATTTAACTAGTCTGAAAATAAGAGAAACTGTTGGATGAGGAGCTAGCCCTGGTGTTATGTTAGCCCCATTGTTGAGGGGTTAGCCCCATTGTTGAGGGGTTTGCCCCATTGTTGAGGGGTTAGCCCCATCGTTGAGGAGTTAGCCCCATTGTTGAGATGTTAGCCCCATTGTTAAGGAGCTAGCCCTGATGTTGAGGGCTAGCCCCGATGTTGTGCCAGCCCTGATGTTGAGGAGCTAACCCTGATCTTAAATAGCCCTGATGTTGAGGAGCTAGCCCTGATGTTAAAGAGCCCTGATGTTGAGGAGCTAGCCCTGATCTTAAAGAGCCCTGATGTTAAAGAACCCTCATGTTGAGGAGCTAGCCCTGATGTTGAAGAGCCAGCCCTGATGTTGAAGAGCCCTGATGTTGAGGAGCTAGCCCTGATGTTAAAGAGCCAGCCCTGATGTTGAAGAGCCCTGATGTTGAGGAGCTAGCCCTGATGTTAAAGAGCCCTGATGTTGAAGAGCTCCCCCTGATGTTTAAAGGGCTCCAGTAACTCGTAAGCTCTTTCACTTTTCAACCTTTCTCTCAGCAGATTTCTGGCTTATGTGAATTGGAATTGGCCATATTGAAGCACAGAATGAATCAAATACTGCACACTCCTCACTGTGTTTGATACCATTCCATTCACTTCAGTCTCGTCATTATTATGAGCCATCCTACCCTCACCAGCCTCCTGTGGTGTAGAAGTAGTGTTGGAGAGGTTTTACACACACACACATACACACAGATTAGTACTACAGCTGTACACTTGCCACAGAGTGTGTGAGTATTGCCTGACCCTAGAGCTAAACCCTCAGCTACGCTACCCTTCCATCAAACTCACAACACTACCTATCTTATCTCCTGGGGTTTCTGTCTGATAGGAATAGCCAGAGAAGTGATATAGTTGTCTATTTTTCATATCTAGTGTTGTAGTACCGTCTAGCTATCTGCTCTTGCTTCTGTGAAATGTTGTGCTTTTAGCTTAGCAGCTTTCAGACTTTCACTGTGGCTATTTTTAAACTGTTTGACTAGGACAGGGTTTCCCAAACTCGTGCACCCTATAGTGCAGGATTAGGCATCTGGTCAAAAGTAGTGCACTGTATAGGGAATAGGGTACCATTTGGGGCATGGCCTAGGAGAGACCGAGACCAGTGTGTTTGCTCCTCTTGCTTAAAGGCCAAACAATTTCTTCCAGATATAATCCATTTCATCAATCACTCTGTTTACTTACATGGTTCCTGATTATAATCCATTTCATCAATCACTCTGTTTACTTACATGGTTCCTGATTATAATCCATTTAATCAATCACACTGTTTACTTACATGGTTCCTGATTATAATCCATGTAATCAATCACACTGTTTACTTACATGGTTCCTGATTATAATCCATTTCATCAATCACTCTGTTTACTTACATGGTTCCTGATTATAATCCATTTAATCAATCACACTGTTTACTTACATGGTTCCTGATTATAATCCATTTCATCAATCACTCTGTTTACTTACATGGTTCCTGATTATAATCCATTTCATCAATCACTCTGTTTACTTACATGGTTCCTGATTATAATCCATGTAATCAATCACACTGTTTACTTACATGGTTCCTGATTATAATCCATTTAATCAATCACACTGTTTACTTACATGGTTCCTGATTATAATCCATGTAATCAATCACACTGTTTACTTACATGGTTCCTGATTATAATCCATTTAATCAATCACACTGTTTACTTACATGGTTCCTGATTATAATCCATGTAATCAATCACACTGTTTACTTACATGGTTCCTGATTATAATCCATTTAATCAATCACACTGTTTACTTACATGGTTCCTGATTATAATCCATTTAATCAATCACACTGTTTACTTACATGGTTCCTGATTATAATCCATTTAATCAATCACACTGTTTACTTACATGGTTCCTGATTATAATCCATTTAATCAATCACTCTGTTTACTTACATGGTTCCTGATTATAATCCATTTAATCAATCACACTGTTTACTTACACGGTTCCTGATTATAATCCATTTAATCAATCAACTGTTTACTTACTTCTGATTATAATCTATTTAAAGTGATCACTCTGTTTACTTACATGGTTCCTGATTATAATCCATTTAATCAATCAATGTTTACACTGGTTCCTGATTATAATCCATTTAATCAATCACACTGTTTACTTACACGTTCCTGATTATAATCCATTTAATCAATCACTCTGTTTACTTACATGGTTCCTGATTATAATCCATTTAATCAATCACACTGTTTACTTACACGGTTCCTGATTATAATCCATTTAATCAATCACACTGTTTACTTACATGGTTCCTGATTATAATCCATTTAATCAATCACACTGTTTACTTACATGGTTCCTGATTATAATCCATTTAATCAATCACTCTGTTTACTTACATGGTTCCTGATTATAATCTATTTAAAGCGATCACTCTGTTTACTTACATGATTCCTGATTATAATCCATTTCATCAATCACTCTGTTTACTTACATGGTTCCTGATTATAATCTATTTAAAGCGATCACTCTGTTTACTTACATGGTTCCTGATTATAATCCATTTCATCAATCACACTGTTTACTTACATGGTTCCTGATTATAATCCATTTAATCAATCACACTGTTTACTTACATGGTTCCTGATTATAATCCATTTAATCAATCACACTGTTTACTTACATGGTTCCTGATTATAATCCATTTCATCAATCACTCTGTTTACTTACATGGTTCCTGATTATAATCCATTTCATCAATCACACTGTTTACTTACATGGTTCCTGATTATAATCCATGTAATCAATCACACTGTTTACTTACATGGTTCCTGATTATAATCTATTTAAAGCGATCACTCTGTTTACTTACATGGTTCCTGATTATAATCCATTTCATCAATCACACTGTTTACTTACATGGTTCCTGATTATAATCCATTTAATCAATCACACTGTTTACTTACATGGTTCCTGATTATAATCCATTTCATCAATCACTACTTACATGGTTCCTGATTATAATCCATTTCATCAATCACACTGTTTACTTACATGGTTCCTGATTATAATCCATAATCAATCACTATTTACTTACATGGTTCCTGATTATAATCCATTTCATCAATCACTCTGTTTACTTACATGGTTCCTGATTATAATCCATTTAATCAATCACACTGTTTACTTACATGGTTCCTGATTATAATCCATGTAATCAATCACACTGTTTACTTACATGGTTCCTGATTATAATCCATGTAATCAATCACACTGTTTACTTACATGGTTCCTGATTATAATCCATGTAATCAATCACACTGTTTACTTACATGGTTCCTGATTATAATCCATTTAATCAATCACACTGTTTACTTACACGGTTCCTGATTATAATCTATTTAAAGCGATCACTCTGTTTACTTACATGGTTCCTGATTATAATCTATTTCATCTATCACAATCTGTTTACTTAACATGGTTTCTGATATAGTTCCTTTCATAGATCACAATCTGTTTACTTAACATGGTTTCTGATACAGTTCCTTTCATAGATCACACTCTGTTTGCTTACATGGTTTCTTTCCCTTCAAGCAATTTGAACTCAACCTGGGCGTCAAGTAGCGTAATGGTTAGAGCGTTGGTGCCTGTAACCGAAAGTCATGCGACTGCAGGTTCTGACTAAATTATCTGTACAAATTATGATGATGTTATGTGTTTTTTGGTTTGTTGTCCTGAAGTCTCACTGAAAGGAGATCTGTCCACCCACTGTGCATAACCAGCCGTACCCTGTGTGCTCAGCTGAGTGTCATCCAATTGGAGGATTGGGAAGTCTCCACGTCTATCCCTTCACATTGCCCAGGCTTTAGTTATCCAGCCTCTTCTCAGAGAATCAAATCAAATCGTATTAGTCATATGCGCCGAATACAACAGGTGTAGATCTTACAGTGAAATGCTTACTTACAAGTCCCTAACTGACAATGCAGTTAAAAAAATACGAGCAAGAATAATAAATAAAAGTAACAAGTAATTAAATAGCAGCAGTAAAATAACAATAGCGAGACTATATAGTGGGGGTACCGGTACAGAGTCAATGTGCGGGGGCACCGGTTAGTCGAGGTAATTTACGTAATATGTACATGTAGGTAGAGTTATTAAAGTGACTATGCATCGATAAGAACAAAGAGTAGCAGCGGCATAAAAGAGTGGGAGGGCAATGCAAATAGTCTGGGTGCTCCGGTACTGCTTGCCGTACGGTAGCAGAGAGAACAGTCTATGACTAGGGTGTCTGGAGTCTTTGATAATTTTTAGGACCTTCTTCTGACACCGCCTGGTATAGAGGTCCTAGATGGCAGGAAGCTTGGCCTCGGTGATGTACTGGGCCATACGCACTACCCTCTGTAGTGCCTTGCGATCAGGAGGCCGAGCATTTTCCATACCAGGCAGTGATGCAACCAGATGCTCTCGATGGTGCAGCTTTAGAACCTTTTGAGGATCTGAGGACCCATGCCAAATCTTTTCAGTCTCCTGAGGGGGAATAGGTTTTGTTGTACCCTCTTCACGATTGTCCTGGTGTGCTTGGACCATTTTTATGTTTTGATGATGTGGACACCAAGGAACTTGAAGCTCTCAACCTGCTCCACTACAGCCCCGTCAATGAGAATGGGTGCTTGGTCCTCCTTTTCCTGTAGTCCACAATCATCTATTTTGTCTTGATCACATTGATGGAGAGGTTGTTGTCCTGGCACCACACAAACAGGTCTCTGAATGTGCCACCTATAAATAATGTTTCACACCATCCACCACTGTTGTCATCTTTCAAACTTAATGACGGTGTTGGAGTCGTGCCTGGCCGTGCAGTCATGAGTGAACAGGGAGTACAGGAGGGGACTGAGCACGCAGCCCTGAGGGGCCCCTGTGTTGAGGATCAGCGTGGCGGATGTGTTGTTACCTACCCTCACCACCTGGGGGCGGCCAGTCAGGGAGTCCAGGATCCAATTGCAGAGGGAGGTGTTTAGTCCCAGGGTCCTTAGCTTATTGATGAGCTTAGAGGGCACTATGGTGTTGAACGCTGTGCTGTAATCAATGAATAACATTCTCACATAGGTGTTCCTTTTGTCCAGGTGGGAAAGGGCAGTGTGGAGTGCAATAGAGATTGCATCATCTGTGGCTCTGTTAGGACGGTATGCAAATTGAAGTGGGTCTGGGATAATGGTGTTGATGTGAGCCATGACCAGCCTTTCAAAGCACTTCATGAAATCATGAGTACTGTGAAATATTGGAGGAATGTATCTGTCTGCCTGTCTGTACATCTACGTCCCAAATGGCCCTAAGGCTATGGTCAATTGTAGTGCACTATTTAGAGAATAGGGTGCCATTTTGGGATGTAGTCATAATAATAACCTGGGGAGAAAGTTACTGGACTCCTCTCCTCCATGGCTTTGGCTGAACGACAACATTTATTATGTCGAAGATAACGCATCTCGGTAGATGGCAGATAATAGTATCTACAAAAATAACCCGATTCACTTTTAATAGCATTACTGTAATGTGAACTGTCCGTCTAGGTCCATTGTGTCTTTCTTTTTTACTGTGTTCCAAATGGCACTCTATTTCCTATATAGTGTACTACTTTCCACAAGAGCCCTATGGGCCCTGGTCAAAAGTATTTCACTTGGGAATAGGGTGCCATTTGAAATGTAGTCCTAGTTGCACAGATATAGCACTCTATACTGCACTGCCAGGCCAAACCGTTGTTGCCCTATTATGACCTCACTGAAAGGTCAAACGTCAAAATATGTCTGCTGACCTCACTGTTACAAATAAACAGTTATTCTGACCAACTGCCCCTGTCCCGACCCCAAAATGGGTTTTTATTTTTCTGTGTATAATTTGTCTGTCTGTTAACTGTAGTTATAAAAGCAGCTTCTCAAATGACACCCTATTTCTTATATAGTGACTACTTTTGACCAAAGCCCTCCGAACCCTATTCAAATGTAGTGCCATGTAAAGGGAATAGGATGCCATTTGGGAAGCATCCATTGTGATGCAGATTTCAGCGGTGTTGTGAAGATTTCAGCGGTGTTGTGAACATCGACCTGACAGTCCCACTCAGAGGAGTTTCGGTTGGCTGCTGCAGTGTCCCTACCCTGTTTCTCCCTTGCTTGTTCTTCCTGTCTGTGTGTATGGCTACTCTTGCATGTGCTTGTGTATGCTTGCTCATATCCGTGTGTGTGTGTGTGTCTGTGTGCCTGTGTGTGTCTGTGTGCGTGCGTGCGTGCGCGCGCGCGCGCGTGTGTGTGTGTATATGTTACGATCAACTGGTGTGTCGTCTACACAGCTCCTTCTTCCCCCGCAGGCCCACCTAATCAAAACAAAGATGACACACGCTGCAAAGATGAAAAAAAAACAGGAAAATGTGTTTCCAAAGTTTTGAGGCTTTGTCAGTGATGCCAACCTATCCAGTTGTTTTGCTTAATTCTGTTTTATCATGTTTACAGATCAAGTTTTCATTTAATGTCAGCAATTTCCACTTACTTGTAATTCAAGTTACAGGATGCTAAATAGCTGTAGAATATAATGAATGAATGAATATAAGGAGCCTCCTGTGCCTCAAGGCAGTTTAAACCTGTATTCAAGGCTTTAGCTGACAGTACATTCCAAAACAACATAGTTAGTTTAAACATGGTTGCTTCTGCTTGCTGCTGTAATAGCCCTGTAACATCCCAGCCCCTCTCCAGATCTCAAAGTCTAATCAAATCAAATCAAACTTTATTGGACACATGCGCTGAATACAGTAAGTGTAGACTTTACCGTGAAATACTTACTTACAAGCCCTTAACCAACAGTGCAGTTCAAGAAGAAGAAAATATTTACCAAGTAGACTAAAATAAAAAATAATAAAAAGTAACACAATAAGAATAAGAATAATGAGTCCTGTAACATCACAGCTCCTCTCCAGATCTCACTATCTAACCCCTGTAACATCACAGCTCCTCTCCAGATCCCACTATCTAACCCCTGTAACATCACAGCTCCTCTCCAGATCTCACTATCTAACCCCTGTAACATCACAGCTCCTCTCCAGATCTCACTATCTAACCCCTGTAACATCACAGCTCCTCTCCAGATCTCACTATCTAACCCCTGTAACATCACAGCTCCTCTCCAGATCTCACTATCTAACCCCTGTAACATCACAGCTCCTCTCCAGATCTCACTATCTAACCCCTGTAACATCACAGCTCCTCTCCAGATCTCACTATCTAACCCCTGTAACATCACAGCTCCTCTCCAGATCTCACTATCTAACCCCTGTAACATCACAGCTCCTCTCCAGATCTCACTATCTAATCCCTGTAACATCACAGCTCCTCTCCAGATCTCACTATCTAACCCCTGTAACATCACAGCTCCTCTCCAGATCTCACTATCTAATCCCTGTAACATCACAGCTCCTCTCCAGATCTCACTATCTAACCCCTGTAACATCACAGCTCCTCTCCAGATCTCACTATCTAACCCCTGTAACACCACAGCTCCTCTCCAGATCTCACTATCTAACCCCTGTAACATCACAGCTCCTCTCCAGATCTCACTATCTAATCCCTGTAACATCACAGCTCCTCTCCAGATCTCACTATCTAACCCCTGTAACACCACAGCTCCTCTCCAGATCTCACTATCTAACCCCTGTAACATCACAGCTCCTCTCCAGATTTCACTATCTAACCCCTGTAACATCACAGCTCCTCTCCAGATCTCACTATCTAACCCCTGTAACATCACAGCTCCTCTCCAGATCTCACTATCTAACCCCTGTAACATCACAGCTCCTCTCCAGATCCCACTATCTAACCCCTGTAACATCACAGCTCCTCTCCAGATCTCAAAATCTAATCCCTGTAACATCACAGCTCCTCTCCAGATTTCACTATCTAACCCCTGTAACATCACAGCTCCTCTCCAGATCTCACTATCTAACCCCTGTAACATCACAGCTCCTCTCCAGATCTCACTATCTAATCCCTGTAACATCACAGCTCCTCTCCAGATCTCACTATCTAACCCCTGTAACATCACAGCTCCTCTCCAGATCTCACTATCTAACCCCTGTAACATCACAGCTCCTCTCCAGATCTCACTATCTAACCCCTGTAACATCACAGCTCCTCTCCAGATCTCACTATCTAACCCCTGTAACATCACAGCTCCTCTCCAGATCTCACTATCTAACCCCTGTAACATCACAGCTCCTCTCCAGATCTCACTATCTAACCCCTGTAACATCACAGCTCCTCTCCAGATCTCACTATCTAACCCCTGTAACATCACAGCTCCTCTCCAGATAACATCACAGCTCCTCTCCAGATCTCACTATCTAACCCCTGTAACATCACAGCTCCTCTCCAGATCTCACTATCTAATCCCTGTAACATCACAGCTCCTCTCCAGATCTCACTATCTAATCCCTGTAACATCACAGCTCCTCTCCAGATCTCACTATCTAACCCCTGTAACATCACAGCTCCTCTCCAGATCTCACTATCTAACCCCTGTAACATCACAGCTCCTCTCCAGATCTCACTATCTAATCCCTGTAACATCACAGCTCCTCTCCAGATCTCACTATCTAATCCCTGTAACATCCCAGCCCCTCTCCAGATCTCAAAATCTAATCCCTGTAACATCACAGCTCCTCTCCTCATCTCAAAATCTAATCCCTGTAACATCACAGCTCCTCTCCAGATCTCAAAATCTAATCCCTGTAACATCACAGCTCCTCTCCTCATCTCAAAATCGAATCCCTGTCAAATCACAGCCCCTCTCCTCATCTCAAAGTCTAATCCCTGTAACATCCCAGCCCCTCTCCTCATCTCAAAGTCTAATCCCTGTAACATCCCAGCCCCTCTCTGCATGTTAAAGTCTAATCCCTGTAACATCCCAGTCCCTCTCTGAATGTTAAAGTCTAATCCCTGTAACATCCCAGCCCCTCTCTGCATGTTAAAGTCTAATCCCTGTAACATCCCAGCCCCTCTCCTCATCTCAAAATCTAAGACCAATAACATCCCAGCCCCTCTCTGCATGTTAAAGTCTAATCCCTGTAACATCCCAGCCCCTCTCTGCATGTTAAAATCTAATCCCTGTAACATCCCAGCCCCTCTCTGCATGTTAAAGTCTAATCCCTGTAACATCACAGCTCCTCTCCAGATCTCACTATCTAATCCCTGTAACATCACAGCTCCTCTCCAGATCTCACTATCTAACCCCTGTAACATCACAGCTCCTCTCCAGATCTCACTATCTAACCCCTGTAACACCACAGCTCCTCTCCAGATCTCACTATCTAACCCCTGTAACATCACAGCTCCTCTCCAGATCTCACTATCTAATCCCTGTAACATCACAGCTCCTCTCCAGATCTCACTATCTAACCCCTGTAACACCACAGCTCCTCTCCAGATCTCACTATCTAACCCCTGTAACATCACAGCTCCTCTCCAGATTTCACTATCCCCCTGTAACATCACAGCTCTCTCCAGATCCTAACCCCTGTAACATCACAGCTCCTCTCCAGATCTCACTATCTAACCCCTGTAACATCACAGCTCCTCTCCAGATCTCACTATCTAACCCCTGTAACATCACAGCTCCTCTCCAGATCCCACTATCTAACCCCTGTAACATCACAGCTCCTCTCCAGATCTCACTATCTAACCCTGTAACATCACAGCTCCTCTCCAGATCTCACTATCTAACCCCTGTAACATCACAGCTCCTCTCCAGATCTCACTATCTAACCCTGTAACATCACAGCTCCTCTCCAGATCTCACTATCTAACCCCTGTAACATCACAGCTCCTCTCCAGATCTCACTATCTAACCCTGTAACATCACAGCTCCTCTCCAGATCTCACTATCTAACCCCTGTAACATCACAGCTCCTCTCCAGATCTCACTATCTAACCCCTGTAACATCACAGCTCCTCTCCAGATCTCACTATCTAACCCCTGTAACATCACAGCTCCTCTCCAGATCTCACTATCTAACCCCTGTAACATCACAGCTCCTCTCCAGATCTCACTATCTAATCCCTGTAACATCACAGCTCCTCTCCAGATCTCACTATCTAATCCCTGTAACATCACAGCTCCTCTCCAGATCTCACTATCTAACCCCTGTAACATCACAGCTCCTCTCCAGATCTCACTATCTAACCCCTGTAACATCACAGCTCCTCTCCAGATCTCACTATCTAACATCACAGCCCTGTAACATCACAGCTGTAACTCTCCCAGATCTCAAAATCTAATCCCTGTAACATCACAGCTCCTCTCCAGATCTCACTATCTAATCCCTGTAACATCACAGCTCCTCTCCAGATCTCAAAATCTAATCCCTGTAACATCACAGCTCCTCTCCAGATCTCAAATCTAAATCCCTGTAACATCACAGCCCCTCTCCTCTCCAGAATCTCAACATCTAACCCTGTAATCTCAAAGTCTAATCCCTGTAACATCCCAGCCCTCTCTGCATGTTAAAGTCTAATCCCTGTAACATCCCAGTCCCTCTCTGAATGTTAAAGTCTAATCCCTGTAACATCACAGCTCCTCTCTGCATGATCTAAATCTAATCCCTGTAACATCCCAGCCCCTCTCCTCATCTCAAAATCTAAGCCCAATAACATCCCAGCCCTCTCTGCATGTTAAAGTCTAATCCCTGTAACATCCCAGCCCCTCTGCATGTTAAAATCTAATCCCTGTAACATCCCAGCCCCTCTCTGCATGTTAAAGTCTAATCCCTGTAACATCACAGCTCCTCTCCAGATCTCACTATCTAATCCCTGTAACATCACAGCTCCTCTCCAGATCTCACTATCTAACCCCTGTAACATCACAGCTCCTCTCCAGATCTCACTATCTAACCCCTGTAACACCACAGCTCCTCTCCAGATCTCACTATCTAACCCCTGTAACATCACAGCTCCTCTCCAGATCTCACTATCTAATCCCTGTAACATCACAGCTCCTCTCCAGATCTCACTATCTAACCCCTGTAACACCACAGCTCCTCTCCAGATCTCACTATCTAACCCCTGTAACATCACAGCTCCTCTCCAGATTTCACTATCTAACCCCTGTAACATCACAGCTCCTCTCCAGATCTCACTATCTAACCCCTGTAACATCACAGCTCCTCTCCAGATCTCACTATCTAACCCCTGTAACATCACAGCTCCTCTCCAGATCCCACTATCTAACCCCTGTAACATCACAGCTCCTCTCCAGATCTCAAAATCTAATCCCTGTAACATCACAGCTCCTCTCCAGATTTCACTATCTAACCCCTGTAACATCACAGCTCCTCTCCAGATCTCACTATCTAACCCCTGTAACATCACAGCTCCTCTCCAGATCTCACTATCTAACCCTGTAACATCACAGCTCCTCTCCAGATCTCACTATCTAACCCCTGTAACATCACAGCTCCTCTCCAGATCTCACTATCTAACCCCTGTAACATCACAGCTCCTCTCCAGATCTCACTATCTAATCCCTGTAACATCACAGCTCCTCTCCAGATCTCACTATCTAACCCCTGTAACATCACAGCTCCTCTCCAGATCTCACTATCTAACCCCTGTAACATCACAGCTCCTCTCCAGATCTCACTATCTAACCCCTGTAACATCACAGCTCCTCTCCAGATCTCACTATCTAACCCCTGTAACATCACAGCTCCTCTCCAGATCCCACTATCTAACCCCTGTAACATCACAGCTCCTCTCCAGATCTCACTATCTAACCCCTGTAACATCACAGCTCCTCTCCAGATCTCACTATCTAATCCCTGTAACATCACAGCTCCTCTCCAGATCTCACTATCTAATCCCTGTAACATCACAGCTCCTCTCCAGATCTCACTATCTGACCCCTGTAACATCACAGCTCCTCTCCAGATCTCACTATCTAACCCCTGTAACATCACAGCTCCTCTCCAGATCTCACTATCTAATCCCTGTAACATCACAGCTCCTCTCCAGATCTCACTATCTAATCCCTGTAACATCCCAGCCCCTCTCCAGATCTCAAAATCTAATCCCTGTAACATCACAGCTCCTCTCCTCATCTCAAAATCTAATCCCTGTAACATCACAGCTCCTCTCCAGATCTCAAAATCTAATCCCTGTAACATCACAGCTCCTCTCCTCATCTCAAAATCGAATCCCTGTAAAATCACAGCCCCTCTCCTCATCTCAAAGTCTAATCCCTGTAACATCCCAGCCCCTCTCCTCATCTCAAAGTCTAATCCCTGTAACATCCCAGCCCCTCTCTGCATGTTAAAGTCTAATCCCTGTAACATCCCAGTCCTCTCTGAATGTTAAAGTCTAATCCCTGTAACATCCCAGCCCTCTCTGCATGCTAAAGTCTAATCCCTGTAACATCCCAGCCCCTCTCTGCATGTTAAAGTCTAATCCCTGTAACATCCCAGCCCCTCTCCTCATCTCAAAATCTAAGCCCAATAACATCCCAGCCCCTCTCTGCATGTTACAGTCTAATCCCTGTAACATCCCAGCCCCTCTCTGCATGTTAAAATCTAATCCCTGTAACATCCCAGCCCCTCTCTGCATGTTAAAGTCTAATCCCTGTAACATCACAGCTCCTCTCCAGATCTCACTATCTAATCCCTGTAACATCACAGCTCCTCTCCAGATCTCACTATCTAACCCCTGTAACATCACAGCTCCTCTCCAGATCTCACTATCTAACCCCTGTAACATCACAGCTCCTCTCCAGATCTCACTATCTAACCCTGTAACATCACCCTGTAACATCACAGCTCCTCTCCAGATCTCACTATCTAATCCCTGTAACATCACAGCTCCTCTCCAGATCCCACTATCTAATCCCTGTAACATCACAGCTCCTCTCCAGATCTCACTATCTAACCCCTGTAACATCACAGCTCCTCTCCAGATCTCACTATCTAACCCCTGTAACATCACAGCTCCTCTCCAGATCTCACTATCTAACCCCTGTAACATCACAGCTCCTCTCCAGATCTCACTATCTAACCCCTGTAACATCACAGCTCCTCTCCAGATCTCACTATCTAACCCCTGTAACATCACAGCTCCTCTCCAGATCTCACTATCTAACCCCTGTAACATCACAGCTCCTCTCCAGATCTCACTATCTAACCCCTGTAACATCACAGCTCCTCTCCAGATCTCACTATCTAACCCCTGTAACATCACAGCTCCTCTCCAGATCTCACTATCTAACCCCTGTAACATCACAGCTCCTCTCCAGATCTCACTATCTAACCCCTGTAACATCACAGCTCCTCTCCAGATCTCACTATCTAACCCCTGTAACATCACAGCTCCTCTCCAGATCTCACTATCTAACCCCTGTAACATCACAGCTCCTCTCCAGATCTCACTATCTAACCCCTGTAACATCACAGCTCCTCTCCAGATCTCACTATCTAACCCCTGTAACATCACAGCTCCTCTCCAGATCTCACTATCTAACCCACTATCTGTAACATCACAGCTCCTCTCCAGATCCCACTATCTAACCCCTGTAACATCACAGCTCCTCTCCAGATCTCACTATCTAACCCTGTAACATCACAGCTCCTCTCCAGATCTCACTATCTAACCCCTGTAACATCACAGCTCCTCTCCAGATCTCACTATCTAACCCTCCTCTCCAGATCTCAACCATCACAGCTCCTCTCCAGATCTCACTATCTAATCCCTGTAACATCACAGCTCCTCTCCAGATCTCACTATCTAACCCTGTAACATCACAGCTCCTCTCCAGATCTCACTATCTAACCCCTGTAACATCACAGCTCCTCTCCAGATCTCACTATCTAACCCCTGTAACATCACAGCTCCTCTCCAGATCTCACTATCTAACCCCTGTAACATCACAGCTCCTCTCCAGATCCCACTATCTAACCCCTGTAACATCACAGCTCCTCTCCAGATCCCACTATCTAACCCCTGTAACATCACAGCTCCTCTCCAGATCTCAAAATCTAATCCCTGTAACATCACAGCTCCTCTCCAGATCCCACTATCTAACCCCTGTAACATCACAGCTCCTCTCCAGATCTCACTATCTAACCCCTGTAACATCACAGCTCCTCTCCAGATCCCACTATCTAACCCCTGTAACATCACAGCTCCTCTCCAGATCTCAAAATCTAATCCCTGTAACATCACAGCTCCTCTCCAGATTTCACTATCTAACCCCTGTAACATCATAGCTCCTCTCCAGTTCTCACTATCTAACCCCTGTAACATCACAGCTCCTCTCCAGATCTCACTATCTAATCCCTGTAACATCACAGCTCCTCTCCAGATCTCACTATCTAACCCCTGTAACATCACAGCTCCTCTCCAGATCTCACTATCTAATCCCTGTAACATCACAGCTCCTCTCCAGATCTCACTATCTAATCCCTGTAACATCACAGCTCCTCTCCAGATCCCACTATCTAACCCCTGTAACATCACAGCTCCTCTCTCAGATCTCACAGCTCCTCTCCATCTAATCCCTGTAACATCACAGCTCCTCTCCAGATCTCACTATCTAATCCCTGTAACATCACAGCTCCTCTCCAGATCTCACTATCTAACCCCTGTAACATCACAGCTCCTCTCCAGATCTCACTATCTAACCCCTGTAACATCACAGCTCCTCTCCAGATCTCACTATCTAACCCCTGTAACATCACAGCTCCTCTCCAGATCTCACTATCTAACCCCTGTAACATCACAGCTCCTCTCCAGATCTCACTATCTAACCCCTGTAACATCACAGCTCCTCTCCAGATCTCACTATCTAACCCTGTAACATCACAGCTCCTCTCCAGATCTCACTATCTAACCCCTGTAACATCACAGCTCCTCTCCAGATCTCACTATCTAACCCCTGTAACATCACAGCTCCTCTCCAGATCTCACTATCTAACCCTGTAACATCACAGCTCCTCTCCAGATCTCACTATCTAACCCCTGTAACATCACAGCTCCTCTCCAGATCTCACTATCTAATCCCTGTAACATCACAGCTCCTCTCCAGATCTCAACAACCCCTGTAACAGCAGCTCCTCTCCAGATCTCACTATCTAACCCCTGTAACATCACAGCTCCTCTCCAGATCTCACTATCTAACCCCTGTAACATCACAGCTCCTCTCCAGATCTCACTATCTAATCCCTGTAACATCACAACTCCTCTCCAGATCTCACTATCTAATCCCTGTAACATCACAGCTCCTCTCCAGATCTCACTATCTAATCCCTGTAACATCACAGCTCCTCTCCAGATCCCACTATCTAACCCCTGTAACATCACAGCTCCTCTCCAGATCTCACTATCTAACCCCTGTAACATCACAGCTCCTCTCCAGATCCCACTATCTAACCCCTGTAACATCACAGCTCCTCTCCAGATCTCACTATCTAACCCCTGTAACATCACAGCTCCTCTCCAGATCTCACTATCTAACCCCTGTAACATCACAGCTCCTCTCCAGATCTCACTATCTAACCCCTGTAACATCACAGCTCCTCTCCAGATCTCACTATCTAACCCCTGTAACATCACAGCTCCTCTCCAGATCTCACTATCTAACCCCTGTAACATCACAGCTCCTCTCCAGATCTCACTATCTAACCCCTGTAACATCACAGCTCCTCTCCAGATCCCACTATCTAACCCCTGTAACATCACAGCTCCTCTCCAGATCTCACTATCTAATCCCTGTAACATCACAGCTCCTCTCCAGATCTCACTATCTAACCCCTGTAACATCACAGCTCCTCTCCAGATCTCACTATCTAACCCCTGTAACATCACAGCTCCTCTCCAGATCTCACTATCTAACCCCTGTAACATCACAGCTCCTCTCCAGATCTCACTATCTAATCCCTGTAACATCACAACTCCTCTCCAGATCTCACTATCTAATCCCTGTAACATCACAGCTCCTCTCCAGATCTCACTATCTAACCCCTGTAACATCACAGCTCCTCTCCAGATCTCACTATCTAATCCCTGTAACATCCCAGCTCCTCTCCAGATCTCACTATCTAATCCCTGTAACATCACAGCTCCTCTCCAGATCTCACTATCTAACCCCTGTAACATCACAGCTCCTCTCCAGATCTCACTATCTAACCCCTGTAACATCACAGCTCCTCTCCAGATCTCACTATCTAACCCCTGTAACATCACAGCTCCTCTCCAGATCTCACTATCTAATCCCTGTAACATCACAACTCCTCTCCAGATCTCACTATCTAATCCCTGTAACATCACAGCTCCTCTCCAGATCTCACTATCTAACCCCTGTAACATCACAGCTCCTCTCCAGATCTCACTATCTAATCCCTGTAACATCCCAGCCCCTCTCCAGATCTCACTATCTAACCCCTGTAACATCACAGCTCCTCTCCAGATCTCACTATCTAATCCCTGTAACATCCCAGCCCCTCTCCAGATCTCAAAATCTAATCCCTGTAACATCACAGCTCCTCTCCTCATCTCAAAATCTAATCCCTGTAACATCACAGCTCCTCTCCAGATCTCAAAATCTAATCCCTGTAACATCACAACTCCTCTCCTCATCTCAAAATCGAATCCCTGTAACATCACAGCTCCTCTCCTCATCTCAAAATCGAATCCCTGTAAAATCACAGCCCCTCTCCTCATCTCAAAGTCTAATCCCTGTAACATCCCAGCCCCTCTCCTCATCTCAAAGTCTAATCCCTGTAACATCCCAGCCCCTCTCTGCATGCTAAAGTCTAATCCCTGTAACATCCCAGCCCCTCTCTGCATGTTAAAGTCTAATCCCTGTAACATCCCAGCCCCTCTCCTCATCTCAAAATCTAATCCCAATAACATCCCAGCCCCTCTCTGCATGTTAAAGTCTAATCCCTGTAACATCCCAGCCCCTCTCTGCATGTTAAAATCTAATCCCTGTAACATCCCAGCCCCTCTCTGCATGTTAAAGTCTAATCCCTGTAACATCACAGCTCATCTCCTCATCTAAAAATCTAATCCCTGTAACATCCCAGCCCCTCTCCTCATCTCAAAGTCTAATCCCTGTAACATCACAGCTCCTCTCCAGATCTCAAAATCTAATCCCAATAACATCCCAGCCCCTCTCTGCATGTTAAAGTCTAATCCCTGTAACATCCCAGCCCCTCTCTGCATGTTAAAGTCTAATCCCAATAACATCCCAGCCCCTCTCTGCATGTTAAAGTCTAATCCCTGTATCACCCCAGCCCCTCTCTGCATGTTCAAGTCTAATCCCTGTAACATCACAGCTCCTCTCCAGATCTCAAAATCGAATTCCAATAACATCCCAGCCCCTCTCCAGATCTCAAAATCTAATCCCTGTAACATCCCAGCCCCTCTCCAGATCTCAAAATCTAATCCCTGTAACATCCCAGCCCCTCTCCAGATCTCAAAATCCAATCCCTGTAACATCCCAGCCCCTCTCCTCATCTCAAAGTATAATGTGGTGATTAAGCAGAGTGTTGACTGAGAGGCTGTTTGTGTTTTCATTATATTGCTGTTTGCTATGTGATCGGATTGGATGTACACTTCTGTTTTATAGTCTGACACGGTCACACACACACACACACACACACACACACACACACACACACACACACACACACGCACACGCACACGCACACACACACACGCACACACACACACACATATATAGAACACACACAGTACAGTCAGAATATGTTATTTGCCTGACTGTTCAAGCAGCAGGCCTGTGCTGTATTGTGTTCTAACTCTGAACAGGATCAGTGGGTATAGCACTGGAGGCCCATACAGCATTATGGAATTTGACAGGCTTCACACAACATGGTGTAAGGGCACACTTTGTTTCTCCTACTGTTTACATGGAATATGGCAGACGGATTGTTTCTGGAAGAGAGAGGGTCTCTTTTTTAAAAACTTTTTCCCTTGTTCCCTCTCTCTTTCTCCCTCTCTCTCGCGCTCTCTTTCTCCCACTCTCTCTCTGTCCCCCTCTCTTCTCTCCTCTCGCTCTCTATTTCACCCTCTCTCCTCTCTTACACATGCTCCTACTCTCATTCTTTCTTTCTCTCCTCGCTTTCTTTCTCTCTTCCCACTCGTTCACTCTCTTGCTCTCTACTCTTAAGCGTCTTTGTAAGGAAAAATGTATCAAATAAATTCTGTGCAGCTAGGGCCAACCCCTGCACCCCTCCCTGCCCCCTCATTGTCTTTTCAGCAATCAGAACTGTGTTATTTTCACCGCCTGTCATTTACCGATCTGGTGTGTTAGTCTGAGCCCCCTCTCTCTCTCCCTCTCTCTCTCTCTCTCTCTCTCTCCCCCCCCTTTCTCTCTCTCTCTGTCTCTCTCTCTCTCTCTCTTTCTTTCTCTCTCTCTCTCTCTCTCTCCCCCTGTTGGGCTAATCTCTCTCTCCCCTCTCTCTCTCTCTCTCTCTCTCTCTCTCTCTCTCTCTCTCTTTCTCTCTGACTCTCTTTCTTTCTCTCTCTCTCCCCCCCTCTCTCTCTCTCTCTCTCTCTCCCCTTTCTCTCTCTCTCTCTCTCTCTCTCTCTTTCTTTCTCTCCCCCTCTCTCTCTCCCTCTCTCTCTCTCTCTCTCTCTCTCCTCCTGTCCTCTCTCTCTTTCTCTCTCTCTGTCTCTCTCTCTCTCTCCTCTCTCTCTCTCTCTCTCTCTCTCTCTCTTCTCTTTCTCTCTCTCTCTCTCTCTCTTTCTCTCTCTCTCTCTCTCTCTCTCTCTCTCTCTCTCTCTCTCTCTGTCTCTCTCTCTCTCTCGATCCTGTACACTGATTTTGAGTTCCAAATAGCACCCTATTACCTATGTAGTGCACTACTTTTGACCTGGTCAAATATGTATGTCTTTCTCCTCAGATATACCATCTATTACAGTGTTTAAGATAAGTGTCCGTAATTAATTTACTTCCATGGAGTGGCAAGTTTGGAAATGTTCAGTTCTGTGCGACACTGTCGAGGAATGTCTGGAGGATAGATTTGTTTCTCTCCTTCTCTTCTGTGCATAGTCAACCTGTTTCTGAGTCCCAAATGGCACCCTTTTTCCTACATGGGCCCTAGTCAAAGTAATGCTCTATATAGTGCACTATGTAGAGACTAGTGTGCCATTTGGGACAGAGTGTCGTGTGATTACTTACTACAAGGCCCTTTGGTTGTAACTGGAGACACACCAGCACTGAACCCACTGCACTGCTTTATACATCTGACCCATATATTCATGTATTTTCCAGCCAATTCAGCAGGGAAAAAAGTCTCGACATCTGTTTCCATATAGGTGTGTTCCGCAGACTGTTATTCCATTTTCCATCCTCCTTCTCCTCCACCCGTTCATCCTCCTCCTCAGAGAGAGCGAGAGAGAGCGAGAGAGAGCTCCCTGCGAACCCAACAGTTTGATGTTTTAGGCTCTAGCATGAAAATAAATGTGTTGTCTCTGTTGTGTCCTTTTTTCATTAACAAATAACAAAGATTTAGGAGGGAGGAAAGGCTGGAAAGCAGTACTTTTTTTCCTGGAATGCGTTTTTAGCCTTTTACCATGGGTAACATATGGTACGTGTAAGGGAGAGTCAGTTTGTGAATTATTTTGAGGATTAGTATTGGCGTTTGAATGCTCTTGGCTTTAAATATTGTCTGTTTTAGATCTTAAGTACATTCCTTGGCATTCCCTCTCCTCTCTCAGCCTGCCCTCTAACTCTGGCCAACACATTTTTGACTCAACTCTGTTTGGAGCTTGGGAGGAGAGCGAGAGAGAGCACCAAACCAGAGATCCCCTGACGCCCATCTCACAATGTTATTAGGAAGATTGATAAGTAAGAACCACCCTGATTATCCTAGCTCCTCAGTGTTTGGATGCCAGCTCCATTTTACCCTCTTGGCTTTAGGTTAGGGTTTTTCATTTAAGTAGTTGGTAGTTATTATTTTTTCTTTTTAAAGCAGTAGAGGCACTAGAGGTTAATGCAATTATGTTCTCCCATTGCTGTACAAATTGCAGGCCTGTACTGTGACACATTCATTGCCCCCCTCGCAGTGTTCCATTGTGTGTGTGTGTGTGTGTTCCCCAGTAAGCCCCAATGCCTTGTTCTAGCCAGGCTGTGACAGTGTAATGGTAGTGTAGGGCATCACTTCCACGACCTTCGTTCCAGCCACAGTACATCTCCATATTTTATAACGACCCTTCAAATGGAATAGAAGATCTTGGTCTAGACCTATACATGCTGTATGTATATCATTACAAATATCACTCAAAATGGACTCACCTTTTTTCGTCCAGAAATAAAGTATTTTGTTGAAGAAATAAATACTAAAGCAGTCAGTTGATTTATTTTCCAGTTGTTAAATCCTGTTTGTGTCACATTTATGTTGCTCTGGAGGACTCAGCATGACTGATTTGATACCCCTCTTCATCTCCGCGGGGCCTTTACAAGCACGGGCTGCCCTTGGTTTAGTTTCCAGTACTGTTGGCCTTACTCCCTACTGATCTCTCTCTCTTTCATGTTCTCTCTCTTTCTATCACATTCTCTCTCTTTCCATCTCTGTCTCTCAGAATTGGATGGATTCCTAAATATCTGATAAGGTCTTTCAGAACATGATTCTTAAGAGAGAGATGGGAAGAGGAGAGAGAGATGGGAAGAGGAGAGAGAGAGATGGAGAGAGAGATGGGAAGAGAGCGAGATGAAGAGAGAGATTTGATCAGGATGGTTTGATTGGTTTGATTGCTGAGCAATACAGAGTAGTCATCAAAGCATTCATCTTGAGGTTTTCATCCACTCAAGACTTCGCAGACTTTACTCTCTTGTCTCTCTCCTCTTCTGTGCAACTCACTCTCTACTCTTCATGTGTGAAAGAGTGTGTGTGTGTGTTAGGGATGTAACGATTCACCAATACGCATCGGTTCCCGATTCAAATGTTTAAGATACAAGTGCATCAGTCCTGGGACCTCAAACCGATCCAAATGTAGCATGAATCGGTCAGAAAATCATTTTTGTGAGGCGCACTGCATGGCCAAAGCGAGAGGAGAAGAAAGGATCACTCCATAAAAACTTCCAAACCGTCAAAACCATTTGATTCTAAGATCATGAACTACTGCTTTTTCCATGATATAGACTTACCAGGTGACTCCAGGTGAAAGCCATGGTTGCCCTTATTGATGTCACTTGTTAAATCCACTTTGATCAGTGTAGATTAAGGGGAGGAGACAGGTTGAGGAACGATTTTTAAGCCTTGATACAGTTGAGACATGGATTGTGCCATTCAGAAGGTGAATGGGCAAGACAAAAGATTGAAGTGCCTTTGAACGGGCTATGGTAGTAGGTGCCAGGCGCACCGATTTGTGTCAGTAACTGCAACCATGCTGGGATTTTCACGCTCAATAGTTTCCCATGTATCATGTACATCAAGAATGGTTGGAGGGTGCAACTCAATATTAGGAAGGTGTTCTTAATGTTTTTTACACTCAATGTACATTCATTAGCTATATCATAGCTAAATTGTAAACAATAAATATTGATACATTAGCAGCTCAAACACTTAATCTGCAAAAATGACAAGTTCATTAGTGGGTGTTGGTGATTTCAGAACCAAAGTGGGGGGACAAATAAACCGGCTGCATTTCCCCACCCTCATCAAGTAGATCGCTATTACCATCACATAAACCGTTAGCTCTGGCTAAGGTGTCACGTCCTGACCATAGAAAGCCTGTATTTTCTATGGTAGAGTAGGTCAGGGTGTGACTAGGGGTTTTAGTCTAGTTTATTATTTCTATGTGGGGTTCTAGGTTTATTTTCTATTTTGGGGTTTGTGTATGATTCCCAATTAGAGGCAGCTGGTAGTCGTTGTCTCTAATTGTGGATCATACTTAAATTGCATTTTTCCAGCTGTGGGTTATGGGATATTGTTTATGTATAGTTGCTTGTGAGCACTACATTAGCTTAATGTTTCGTTTTGCGCTTAATTATTTTCTGTGTGCTTCATTTCCAAATAAAGAGGATGGAACCATACCACGCTGCATTTTCGTCTGATTCATATAACAACATACGTGACATAAGGTTGCATGTTCAATCCCAGTGCTAGGCACTCGTTGTTATTTTATTAATGTTTAAAAAAAATATATATACAGTGGGGCTAAAAAATATTATTTAGTCAGCCATCAATTGTGCAAGTTCTCCCACTTAAAAAGATGAGAGAGGCCTGTAATCTTCATCATAGGTACACTTCAACTATGAAAGACAAAATTAGAAAAAAATCCAGAAAATCACATTGTAGGATTTTTAATTAATTTATTAGCAAATTATAGTGGAAAATAAGTATTTGGTCAAACACAAAAGTTTATCTCAATACTTTGTTATATACCCTTTGTTGGCAATGACAGAGGTCAAACGTTTTCTGTAAGGCTTGACAAGGTTTTCACGCACTGTTGCTGGTATTTTGGCCCATTCCTCCATGCAGATTTCCTCTAGAGCAGTGATGTTTTGGGGCTGTTGCTGGGCAACATGGACTTTCAACTCCCTCCAAAGATTTTCTATGGGGTTGAGATCTGGAGACTGGCTAGGCCACTCCAGGACCTTGAAATGCTTCTTACGAAGCCACTCCTTCGTTGCCTGGGCGGTGTGTTTGGGATCATTGTCATGCTGAAAGACCCAGCCACGTTTCATCTTCAATGCCCTTGCTGATAGAAGTAGGTTTTCACTCAAAATCTCACGATACATGGCCCCATTCATTCTTTCCTTTACACTGATCAGTCGTCCTGGTCCCTTTGCAGAAAAACAGCCCCAAAGCATGATGTTTCCACCCCCATGCTTCACAGTAGGTATGGTGTTCTTTGGATGCAACTCAGCATTCTTTGTCCTCCAAACACAACGAGTTGAGTTTTTACCAAAAAGTTATATTTTTGTTTCATCTGTCCATATGACATTCTCCCAATCTTCTTCTGGATCATCCAAATGCTCTCTAGCAAACTTCAGACGGGCCTGGACATGTACTGGCTTAAGCAGGGGGACACATCTGGCACTGCAGGATTTGAGTCCTTGGCGGCGTAGTGTGTTACTGATGGTAGGCTTTGTTACTTTGGTCCCAGCTCTCTGCAGGTCATTCACTAGGTCCCCCCGTGTGGTTCTGGGATTTTTGCTCACTGTTCTTGTGATAATTTTGACCCCACGTGGTGAGATCTTGCGTGGAGCCCCAGATCGAGGGAGATTATCAGCGGTCTTGTATGTCTTCCATTTCCTAATAATTGCTCCCACAGTTGATTTCTTCAAACCAAGCTGCTTACCTATTTCAGAATCAGTCTTCCCAGCCTGGTGCAGGTCTACAACTTTGTTTCTGGTGTCCTTTGACAGCTCTTTGGTCTTGGCCATAGTGGAGTTTGGAGTGTGACTGTTTGAGGTTGTGGACAGGTGTCTTTTATACTGATAACAAGTTCAAACAGGTGCCATTAATACAGGTAACGAGTGGAGGACAGAGGAGCCTCTTAAAGAAGAAGTTACAGGTCTATGAGAGCCAGAAATCTTGATTGTTTGTAGGTGACCAAATACTTATTTTCCACCATAATTTGCAAATAAATTCATAAAAAATACTACAATGTGATTTTCTGGATTTCTTTTCCTCATTTCGTCTGTCATAGTTGAAGTGTACCTATGATGAAAATTACAGGCCTCTCATATTTTATATTACAATTGGTGGCTGACTAAATACTTTTTTGCCCCACTGTATGTATTTTTTTCACCTTTATTTAACCAGGTAGGCCAGTTGAGAACAAGTTCTCATTTACAACTGCGACCTGGCCAAGATAAAGCATAGCAATGCGACAAAAACAACAACACAGAGTTACACATAGGATAAACAAACGTACAGTCAATAACACAATAGAAAAATCTGAATGCAAATGTAGTAAGATTAGGGAGGTAAGGCAATAAATAGGCCATAGTGGAAAAATAATTACATTTTAGCATAAACACTAGAGTGATAGATGTGCAGATGATGATGTGCAAGTAGAGATACTAGGGTGCAAAAGAGAAGAAGAAAAAAATAACAATATGGGGATGAGGTGTGCTATTTACAGATGGGCTGTGTACAGGTACAGTACACGGTTGTAATTTCTGTTGTAACCCTATCCCAAACCTCAACCCCTTATCTTAAGAATCTTATCTTCTGAATGAACTCCTAAACTTAACAGTCAAAAATCTTTCTGTTGTAACCCCATCCCAAACATATCCGTCAAAATGTCTAAATGTAATGTTTGGGACAAACATGGACAAATGTCGGTATCTGAAGTCAAATTGGTAAAAGTGTGAGATCTTGTTGGATGGAGATAGAGGAGTCACACAGAGTTAACGATGCTCCCAACCTCTCATATTGATCCACATTGCCACAGCACTCCACACATAACGGAACAGAAGAACAGTGTGTGGAATCTCACACACACACACACACACACACACACACACACACACACACACGGCAGCTTCACACACACGGCAGCATCACACATACTGATCAGTGTGACATCTAATTCTGTGTAATAAACTCTCAGCACCAGAGAGCATGATGATAGGGGGGGCACACACACACACAGTCTGTCTGTGGTAACGACAAGAGAGCTTGGCAGCAGGGCTGTAGCCTTTCTGTATCTTTTGATTTTAAACACTGTACAGTACTAGGCTAGAAACTGCAAGGTTTTGGGTTCAACTCCCGCAGGGATCACAATACACATACAAAAAATGTATGCATTAAAAGGACACGCCTACTCATTCATGGGTTTTTCTTTACTTTTACTATTTTCTACATTGTAGAATAATAGTGAAGACATCAAAACTATGAAATAACACATATGGAATCATGTAGTAACCAAAAAACTCCATCACTCTTCTTGGTCAAATAGCCCTTACACAGCCTGGAGGTGTGTTGGGTCATTCAAATCAAATCAAATGTATTTATATAGCCCTACGTACATCAGCTGATATCTCAAAGTGCTGTACAGAAATCCAGCCTAAAACCCCAAACAGCAAGCAATGCAGGTGTAGAAGCACGGTGGCTAGGAAAAACTCCCTAGAAAGGCCAAAACCTAGGAAGAAACCTAGAGAGGAACCAGGCTATGTCGGGTGGCCAGTCCTCTTCTGGCTGTGCCGGGTAGAGATTATAACAGAACATGGCCAAGATGTTCAAATGTTCATAAATGACCAGCATGGTCGAATAATAATAAGGCAGAACAGTTGAAACTGGAGCAGCAGCACAGCCAGGTGGACTGGGGACAGCAAGGAGTCATCATGTCAGGTAGTCCTGGTGCATGGTCCTCGGGCTCAGGTCCTCCGAGAAAGAGAAAGAAAGAGAGAAGAAGAGAATTAGAGAACGCACACTTAGATTCACACAGGACACCGAATAGGACAGGAGAAGTGCTCCAGATATAACAAACTGACCCTAGCCCCCCGACACATAAACTACTGCAGCATAAATACTGGAGGCTGAGACAGGAGGGGTCAGGCGACACTGTGGCCCCATCCGAGGACACCCCCGGACAGGGCCAAACAGGAAGGATATAACCCCACCCACTTTGCCAAAGCACAGCCCCCACACCACTAGAGGGATATCTTCAACCACCAACTTACCATCCTGAGACAAGGCTGAATATAGCTCACAAAGATCTCCGCCATGGCACAACCCAAGGGGGGGTGCCAACCCAGACAGGATGACCACATCAGTGAAACAACCCACTCAGGTGACGCACCCCTTCCAGGGACGGCATGAGAGAGCCCCAGTAAGCCAGTGACTCAGCCCCTGTAATAAGGCTAGAGGCAGAGAATCCCAGTGGAAAAAGGGGAACCGGCCAGGCAGAGACATCAAGGGCGGTTCGTTGCTCCAGAGCCTTTCCGTTCACCTTCCCACTCCTAGGCCAGACTACACTCAATCATATGACCCACTGAAGAGATGAGTCTTCAGTAAAGACTTAAAGGTTGAGACCGAGTTTGCGTCTCTGACATGGGTAGGCAGACCATTCCATAAAAATGGAGCTCTATAGGAGAAAGCCCTGCCTCCAGCTGTTTGCTTAGAAATTCTAGGGACAATTAGGAGGCCTGCGTCTTGTGACCGTAGCATACGTGTCGGTATGTACGGCAGGACCAAATCAGAGAGATAGGTAGGAGCAAGCCCATGTAATGCTTTGTAGGTTAGCAGTAAAACCTTGAAATCAGCCCTTGCTTTGACAGGAAGCCACTGTAGAGAGGCTAGCACTGGAGTAATATGATACATTTTTTTGGTTCTCGTCAGGATTCTAGCAGACGTATTTAGCACTAACTGAAGTTTATTTAGTGCTTTATCCGGGTAGCCGGAAAGTAGAGCATTGCGGTAGCCTAACCTAGAAGTGACAAAAGCATGGATTAATTGTTCTGCATAATTCTTGGACAGAAAGTTTCTGATTTTTGCAATGTTACGTAGATGGAAAAAAGCTGTCCTTGAAATGGTCTTGATATGTTCTTCAAAAGAGAGATCAGGGTCCAGAGTAACGCCGAGGTCCTTCACAGTTTTATTTGAGACGACTGTACAACCATTAAGATTAATTGTCAGATTCAACAGAAGATCTCTTTGTTTCTTGGGACCTAGAACAAGCATCTCTGTTTTGTCCGAGTTTAAAAGTAGAAAGTTTGCAGCCATCCACTTCCTTATGTCTGAAACACATGCTTCTAGCAAGGGCAATTTTGGGGCTTCACCATGTTTCATTGAAATGTACAGCTGTGTGTCATCCGCATAGCAGTGAAAGTTAATATTATGTTTTCGAATAACATCCCCAAGAGGTAAAATATATAGTGTAAACAATAGTAGTCCTAAAACGGAACCTTGAGGAACACCGACATTTACAGTTGATTTGTCAGAGGACAAACCATTCACAGAGACAAACTGATATCTTTCCGACAGATACGATCTAAACCAGGCCAGAACTTGTCCGTGTTGACCAATTTGGGTTTCCAATCTCTCCAAAAAAATGTGGTGATCGATGGTATCAAAAGCAGCACTAAGGTCTAGGAGCACGAGGACAGATGCAGAGCCTCGGTCCGATGCCATTAAAATGTCATTTACCACCTTCACAAGTGCCGTCTCAGTGCTATGATGGGGTCTAAAACCAGACTGAAGCATTTCGTATACATTGTTTGTCTTCAGGAAGGCAGTGAGTTGCTGCGCAACAGCCTTTTGTAATATAGGCCGATAGGCCGATAGTTTTTTATATTTTCTGGGTCACGGTTTGGCTTTTTCAAGAGAGGCTTTATTACTGCCACTTTTAGTGAGTTTGGTACACATCCGGTGGATAGAGAGCCGTTTATTATGTTCAACATAGGAGGGCCAAGCACAGGAAGCAGCTCTTTCAGTAGTTTAGTTGGAATAGGGTCCAGTATGCAGCTTGAAGGTTTAGAGGCCATGATTGTTTTCATCATTGTGTCAAGAGATATAGTACTAAAACACTTGAGCGTCTCTCTTGATCCTAGGTCCTGGCAGAGTTGTGCAGACTCAGGACAACTGAGCTTTGAAGGAATACGCAGATTTAAAGAGGAGTCCGTAATTTGCTTTCTAATAATCATAATCTTTTCCTCAAAGAAGTTCATGAATTTATCACTGCTAAAGTGAAAGTCATCCTCTCTTGGGGAATGCTGCTTTTTAGTTAGCTTTGCGACAGTATCATTGTCCTCTTGAAAAACAAATTATAGTCCCATTAAGCGCAAACCAGATGGGATGGCATATCGCTGCAGAATGCTGTGGTAGCCATGCTGGTTAAATGTGCCTTGAATTCTCAATAAATCCCTGACAGTGTCACCAGCAAAGCACCCCCACACCATCACACCTCCTCCTCCTTGATTCCCGGTGGGAACCACACATGCAAAGATCATCACATACTCTGCGTCTCACAAAGACACAGCGGTTGGAACATTTAGACTTATCAGACCAAAGGACAGATTTCCACCAGTCTAATGTCCATTGCTCGTGTTTCTTGGCCCAAGCAAGTCTCTTCTTATTATTGGTGTCCTTCGGTAGTGGTTTCTTCGCACCAATTCGACCATGAAGGCCTTTTTCACGCAGTCTCCTCTGAACAATTGTTGCTGAGGTGTGTCTGTTACTCAAACTCTGTGAAGCATTTATTTGGGCTGCAATTTACTGAGGTGCAGTTAAAACTCTAATGAACATATCCTCTGCAGCAGATGTCACTCTGGGTCTTCCTTTCCTGTGGCGGTCCTCATGAGAGCCAGTTTCATCATAGTGCTTGATGGTTTTTGCGACTGCACTTGAAGAAACTTTCAAAGTTCTTGATATTTTTCAGATTGACTGACCTTCACATCTTAAAGGAATGATGGATTTTCCTTTCCTCTTTGCTTGTTTGAGCCATTCTTTCCATAATATGGACTTAAGCCTATTTGATAAAATACCATCTTCTGTATACCACCCCTACCTTGTTACAACATAACAAATTGGCTTAAAAGCATTAAAAAGGAAAGACATTCCACAAATGAACTTTTATTGAAATGCATTCCAGGTGACTATCTCATGAAGCTGGTTGAGAGAATGCCAAGAGTGTTCAAAGCTGTCATCAAGGCAAAGGGCGGTGTCACGTCCTGACCTCAGTTCCTTTTTTATGTCTCTATTTTAGTTTGGTCTATGTTTTGTGTTCTGTTTTATATCTCTATGTGTTTGGCCTGGTATGGTTCCCAATCAGAGGCAGCTGGCAATCGTTGTTTCTGATTGAGAACCATACTTAGGTAGCCTGTTTTCCTATTTTGAGTTGTGGGTGATTGTTTTCTGTTGTGTGTCTGCACCAGCCAGAACTGCTTCAGTCGTTTCTCTTTGTTATTTTGGTGTTCATTAAATAAATATGGACACATACCACGCTGCACCTTGGTCCTCACCTTCTTCCACCTACGTCGTTCGTTACAGGTGGCTACTTTGAAGAATCTCAAATATAAAATAAAATATCTTGGTTACTACTTGATTCCATATGTGTTTTTTTCATAGTTTTGATGTCTTCACTATTATTCTACAATGTTGAAAGTACTGAAAATAAAGACAAACTCTTGAATGAGTAGGTGTGTCCAAAGTTGACTGGTACTGTATAAATATATACTATAGTCACTACTAGCCATGATGGGGAATTTTGATAGATCTTTGTATAGAATGTGAAGCATTATTATTATTATTTTATTTTAAGCTTTAGTGACATCATTCCCATTCATCACACCCAGATTTTCTGATGTTAAACTACCGGAGCCGAGTGGGGAACTCTGATACGAGGGTAGGGTGTAAGGGTTTTCCTGTGGTGAAGCGGACCAAAATGCAGCGTGGTGGTTATTCATGTTCTTTAATAAAGGAACTAGACATGAAATAACTAACAAAACAATAAATGTGCGAAAACCTAAACAGTCCTATCTGGTGCAAACACAAAGACAGGAACAATCACCCACAAACACACAGTGAAACCCAGGTTACCTAAGTATGATTCTCAATCAGAGACAACTAATGACACCTGCCTCTGACTGAGAACCATACTAGGCCGAAACATAGAAATACACCAAAACATAGAAAAACAAACATAGACTGCCCACCCAACTCACGCCCTGACCATACTAAAATAAATACAAAACAAAGGAAATAAAGGTCAGAACGTGACATAGGGAAGGTGTGCATGCATGCATGCACACGTGTGTGGTTTGTGTGTGTGTGTGTGTGTGTGTGTGTGTGTGTGTGTGTGTGTGTGTGTGTGTGTGTGTGTGTGTGTGTGTGTGTGTGTGTGTGTGTGTGTGTGTGTGTGTGTGTTAAACTAACTGTTCTAACTGCATAGTAAGACTTACTGTGGTCATATTACCAGAAGATTTCATTTCAGTACTGCCACTTAGGACATTTTTCATTGTGCGAGCCAAGAAGTGGAAGTCATTCCTCTTTCGGGTAAACAGTGAAAAATGTACGTGTCGCTTTCCAACTTCTCCCTCAAATTACAGCTTGACAGAAGCCAAACATCACTTCTTCTTATTGTTTGCCAAGCAAACAACATGTCTGAACCTCTAACTGCCCTTATTAAATGTTTTGGCTGGATGGAAATTGTACAAAGTGTACCTCGGAGCCACTTTGATCACGGTGACCTGGAAAGGTGATACGCCTCTACTTCTCAAGCTCTCTCTGACACCTGGGGAAACTGGATCTGTTGTTGTGGACACATGATCCACTCCAGCACTGTGCTAAAGACTTACCATCTTCAGTTTCTGCTCTGTACAAACAGTCAAGCTGACGATTGGAATTGAAATTTCTCATGGCTTGAGCTTCTGCTTCTTTCTTACCCACAAACCACTACTGGAGTGGAGTCACAAAGCTGAGAACCTTGCATGCATTATTTTATGAAAGGCCAGCCTAAGGCATTTCTGTAACATCAAACATGGAAACATTAAATGTTTTAATAGGGAAGAAATATATGTGTGTGTGTGTGTAACAATTCTCGTTTGTGGAAGGAGAGGAGGAGGTCAGAACGTGACAGTACCCCCAAAGGTGCGGACTCCGGCCGCAAAACCTGAACCTATAGGGGAGGGTCTGGGTGGGCGTCTGTCCGCGGTGGCCCCGCTCCACCATAGTCCACTTAAGTTGCGCGTTTGGAGTGGCGACCCTCGCCGCCAACCTCGGACTGGGGACCCTTGCAACGGGCCCCAAATAGATGGGGGACTCCGGCAGCGCCGGACAGGCGGGATACTCCGGCATCGCCGTAGTGAAGGGCAACTCCGGCAGCGCTGTAGTGAAGAGCGACTCCGGCAGCGCCGTAGTTTTTAATCAATCTACAGACAATATCCCATAATGACAATGCAAAAACATTTATACAAAATAAAAAACTATCACATAGGTATTCAGACCCTTTTCTCAGTACTTTTAAAACACCTTTGTCAGCGATTACAGCCTCGAGTCTTCTTGGGTATGATGCTACAAGCTTGGCACACCTGTATTTGGGGAGTTTCTCTCGTTCTTCTCTGCAGATCATCTCAAGCTCTGTCAGGTTGGATAGGGAGCGTCGCTGCACAGCTGTTTTCAGGTCTCTCCAGAGATGTTTGTTCGGGCCACTCAAGGATATCAAATCAAATTTTATTGGTCACACACACATGGTTAGCAGATGTTATTGCGAGTGTAGCGAAATGCATCTAACATGTAATCTAACAATTCCATAACAACTACCTAATACACACATCTAAGTAAAGGAATGGGATAAGAATATATACACATAAATATATGGATGAGCAATGACAGAGCGGCATAGGCAAGATGCAATAGATGGTATAAAATACAGTATATACTTTTGAGATGAGTGATGCAATATATGTAAACATTATTAAAGTGGCATTGTTAAAGTGACTAGTGATCCATTTATTAAAGTGGCCAATGATTTCAAGTCTGTATGTAGGCAACAGCCTCTCCGTGTTAGTGATGGCTGTTTAACAGTCTGATGGCCTTGAGATAGAAACTGTTTTTCAGTCTCTCGGTCCCAGCTTTTATGCATCTGAACGGACCTCTCCTTCTGGATGGTAGCGGGTTGAACAGGCAGTGGCTCGGGTGGTTGTTGTCCTTGATGATCTTTTTGGCCTTCCTGTGACATCTGGTGCCTTAGGTATCCTGGAGGGCAGGTAGTTTGCCCCGGTGATGCGTTGTGCAGACCTTACCACCCTCTGGAGAGCCTTGTGGTTGTGGGCAGGGAAGTTGCCGTTCCAGGCGGTGATACAGCCCGACAAGATGCTCTCAATTGTGCATCTGTAAAAGTTTGTGAGGGTTTTAGGTGGCAAGACACATTTCTTCAGCCTCCTGAGAGACTTGTCCCAAAGCCACTCCTACGTTGTGTTGGCTGTGTGCTTACAGTCACTTGGAAGGTGAATCTTTGCCCCAATCTGAGGTCCTAAGCGCACTGTGGAAGATTTTCGTCAAGGATCTTTCTGTACTTTGCTCCATTCATCTTTCCCTCGATCCTGACTAGTTTTCTGGTCCCTGTCACTGAAAAACATCTCCACAGCATGATGCTGCCACTACCGTGCTTTACCGTAGGGATGGTATTGGCCAGGTGATGAGCGGTGCCTTGTTTCCTCCAGACGTGACGCTTGGCATTCAGGCCAAATAGTTCAATCTTGGTTTCATCAGACCAGACAATTTTGTTTCTCATGGTCTGAGAGTCCTTAGGTGCCTTTCGGCAAACTCCAAGCGGGCTGTCATGTGCCTTTTCTAAGGAGTGGCTTCCGTCTGGCCAATCTACCATAAAGGCGTTCATTAGTGGAGTGCTGCAGAAATGGTTGTCCTTCTGGAAGGTTCTCACATCTCCATAGAGGAACTCTGGAGCTCTGTCAGAGTGACCATCGGGTTGTTTGTCACCTCCCTGACCAAGGTCCTTCTCCCCCGATTGTTCAGTTTGGCTGGGCGGCCTGCTCTAGGAAGAGGCTTGGTGGTTCCAAACTTCATCCGTTTAAGAATGATGGAGGCCACTGTATTCTTGGGGACGTTCAATGCTGCTGAAATGTTTTCGTGCCCTAACCAGATGTGTGCTTAGATTCCTTTCTCGGAGCTCTACGGCAATTCATTCTACCTCATGGCTTGGTTTTTGCTCTGACATGCATTGTCAACTGTGGGATCTTATATAGACAGGTGTGTGCCTTTCCAAATCATACCCAATCAATTGAATTTACCACAGATGGACTCCAATCAAGTTCTAGAAGCGTCTCAAGGATGATCAATAGAAACAGGATGCACCTGAGCTCAAATTCGAGTCGCATAGCAAAGTGTCTGAAATCTTAAGTAAATAAGGTATTTCTGTTTTTTATTTTAAATACATTTGAAAAAAAAACTGTTTTCATTAAGTAAATTATTGGGGAATTGTGTGTTGATAGATTTCATTTTTATTTATTTAATCTTTTTTAGAACAAGGCTGTAACATAATAAAATCTGGAACGAGTGAAGGGGTCTGAATACTTTCCAAATGCACTGTATATACAGTACCAGTCAAAAGTTTGGACACACCTTCTAATTTAAAAAAACAAAAATTCTACATTGTAGAATAACAATGAAGACATCAAAATTATGAAATAACACATAGGGAATATTGTAGTTCCCCAAACAAGTGTTAAACAAATCCAAATATATTTTAGATTCTTCAAAGTAGCCACCCTTTGCCTTGCACACTCTTGGCTTTCTCTCAACCATATTTATGAGGAATGCTTCTCCAACAATCTTGAAGGAGTTCCCACATATGCTGAGCTCTTGTTGGATGCTTTTCCTTCCTCTGCAGTCCAACTCATCCCAAACCATCTCAATTGGGTTAAGGTTAGGTGATTGTGGAGACCAGGTCATCTGATGCAGCACTCCAACACTCTCCTTTTTGGTCAAATAGCCCTTACGCAGCCTGGAGGTGAGTTTTGGGTCATTGTCCAATTGAAAAACAAATGCTAGTCCCACTAAGCGCACACCAGATGGGATGGCGTATCGCTGTGGTATCCATGCTGGTGAAGTGTGTCTTGTATTCTAAATAAATCACTGACAGTGTCACCAGTAAAGCACCACCACACTATCACACTTTCTCCTCCATGCTTCACAGTGGGAACCACACATGCTGAGATCATCCATTCACCTACTCTCACAAAGACACAGCAGTTGGAACCATAAATCTCACATTTGGATTCATCAGACTAAAGGACAGATTTCCACCAGTCTAATGTTTCTTGGCCCAAGCAAGTCTCTTCTTCTTATTGGTGTCCTTTAGTAGTGGTTTCTTTGCAGCAATTCAACCATGAAGGCCTCATTCACACAGTCTCCTCTGAACAGTTGATGTTGAGATGTGTTTGTTACTTGAACTCTGTGAAGCATTTATTTGGGCTGCAATTTCTGAGGTGCAGTTAACTCTAATGAACTTATCCTCTGCAGCAGAGGTAACTCTGTTTCTTCCTTTCCCATGGCGGTCATGAGAGACAGTTTCATCATAGCGGTTTTTGTGACTGCACTTGAAGAAAGTTTCCAAAGTTCTTGAAATTTGGTGGATTGAAGGGCCTGTATTAAAGTAATGTTGGACTTTAATTTTTCTTTGCTTTTTTGAGCTGTTTTTGGCATAATATGGACTTGATCTTTTAACAAATAGGGCTATCTTCTGTGTACCACCTCTGCCTTGTCAAAACACCACTGATTGGCTCAAAAGCAGTAAGAAGGAAATCAATTCCACAGATTAACTTTTAACAAGGCACACCTGTTAATTGAAATGCATTCCAGGTGACTGCCTCATGAAGCTGGTTGAGGGAATGCCAAAAGTGTGCAAAGCTGTCATCAAGGCAAAGGGTGGCCACTTTGAAGAATCTGAAATATAACATATATTTTGATTTGTTAAACACTTTTGGATAATATTTGATTCCATGTGTTATTTCATCGTTTTGATGTCTTCACTATTATTCTATGATGTAGACCAGGGGTGTCAAACATACGGCCCGCGGGCCGGAACCGCCCCCAAGGAGGTTCGATCAGGCCCGCAGGATAATTTGAAAGTGGAAAAAATGCATAAAAGACATGGAATTATTATTATTTTTTTTTTAAGACAAGCCGCATCACTGAGACAGACTGAAAACAGCAGACGGTATCAATGCGCCATCTGCTGCTTGTTACGACGTTGTTAAGATTGTTAATGTCTCTACCTCTCCACTACACCCTCATTAGCCAAAATGTCGTTATCCAAACGGAGAAAAGTAGATAAGGAGTGTAGAATTTTCAAAGAAAAATGGACCACGTCCTATTTATTTACAGAGATGCACGGAAAACCTTTGTGCTTGGTGTGTTTGCAACAAGTTTCGGTATTGAAGGAATATAATATTCGACGCCACTACGAGACTCATCACAGCGAAAAAATATGACGGCTTGCAAGGACAACTGAGAAGAGATAAGATTAACGAATTGCTGGCGGGTCTGAGGAAACAGCAGTCAACTTTCATCCAGAGCCGAGAAGTCAGTGAAGCAGCGGTAAAAGCCAGCTACCTAATTGCTAGCGAAATAGCATTAGCATCGAAGCCGTATTCCGACGGTGACTTTGTTAAACGATGCATGATGAAGGCGGCTGAACTTGTATGTCCCGAGAAGCGACAAGCTTTTGCCAATATTAGCATGACGAGGAATACTATAGCAGAGAGGATTTCGGAACTATCGGCAGATTTAGACAGTCAATTGAAACAGAGAGTCAAGTCATTTATTGCATTTTCCGTGGCAATTGACGAGAGCACTGACATCACAGACGTGGCCCAACTGGCCATATTTATTCGAGGAGTTGATGAGACATTGACTGTTACTGAAGAGTTTCTTGAGTTGGTGCCAATGATGGACACCACAACAGCCGAGGACATTTTCGGCTCTGTCCTTGCTGCATTGGACAGAGTTGGAGTGGACTGGTCCCGCGCTGTCAGCCTGGCTACAGACGGCGCGCCATCCATGGTCGGAAAGAAAGCAGGTGTCGCGACAAAGTTCAAAGACAAAGTACAAGCCCTTAATGGAGGAGATCGTTTCTGGACATTTCACTGTATTTTGCACCAGGAGGCATTGTGTTGCAAGTCGCTGAAAATGGACCACGTCATGGAGGTGGTTGTTCGCACTGTAAATTTCATCCGGTCCAGAGGTCTGAACCATCGTCAGTTTGACAAACTTCTCAGCGACAGCAACATTACCCACAGCCTGCCATACCACACTGAAGTGAGATGGTTAAGCCGAGGCGCTGTGCTGAGGCATTTCTTTGATCTACGAGAGGAAATCGGACAGTTCATGGAGAAAAAGGAAAACCGGTGTTGGAATTACAATCTCAGGAATGGCTACGGGACCTTGCATTCTTGGTTGATATTACTGAACACTTGAACAATCTGAACAAAATGTTGCAAGGCCGCAAAAAGTTGTCACACAGTTTTCTGACAACATACATGCATTTAAGTTGAAGCTGACTTTGTGGGAGATGCAACTGGCAAATGGCAACCCTGCCCTGATTTTATCAGTATCTACTACCAGGGTACCCCAAATTAACAGCCCTGGCTGCTAAAATTTTGTGCATGTTTGGGACAACCTACCTTTGTGAACAAATTTTCTCAGTGATGAATATCAATAAAACAAAAATGCGTTCAAGGCTCACAAACAAGCACTTAAATGACATTCTGAAAGTGACAGCTAGTCAGGACATGACACCTGGTGTTGATGCACTTGTACAGGCCAAAAGATGCCAAGTTTCAGGTACAAATACAAGTCCAGACTAGACTAACACCTTTAAAATGCTGCCTTAGATACTGTTTGCATTGAAAGAATACAGCTCTGTGAAGATGAATCCTTACTGTGGTGATTTAAAAAATGTGCACTTTAATGTTAGTCAGCAGCTTCAAAACAAAAGTTGTGTGATGGAATTCTACTGTTCATACAACTCCATACATTTTCAGTATGTATTGTATGTGTATGTATGTTTCATGTATGAAGTTTACAGATTTACAGGACAGGCGAACACTTTCTTCATTACACATTTAAAATCACTCTCCTTAGTTTGTAAGGTGTACGCAGGGATTACATTTAGATTTTATATGCGTATGTGTAAGTGGTTTAAAAATTCCTTTCTTTAAAAGTCTCATTTAATCTTAAAGTGCATTACTATATTTTTCAGTACCAATTAAAGTTTTGTGCCTTTGTACAATCAGTGGGATCAGTTGCAATGCATATTTGTGAATGATAAAAGTAAATTGCACATTTGTCTAAGGAAATATGAGGTGTTTCATGAAATGTTTTGTAAAAGGATAGTTCATTAAATTTCAATATTTTCCTAATGTTCTTGTGCTTCTTTACACCAAAACAAAGGAAAGACATGATATTTTGGTTATTTATAGCAGAGTATGGTATAATTTTAATGGTCTGGCCCACTTGACATCTCCCTAGGCCGTATGTGGCCCACGATGCGAAATGAGTTTGACACCCTGATGTAGACAATAGTAAAAATAAAAACTTGAATGAGTAGGTGTGTGCAAACTTTTGACTGGTACTGTGTATATATACATGTTTTTTTCATCAAAGCTGACATATCGTTTAGAAAAAAAAATTAGTTGTGAGAAAGACCAACAAAGGAATTCATAATCAGGTGATCAATGTCCATCATATAGCCTATTTGTCAGGTCCAGTGGAGAGATTGGTAATGTTATAAGGATTGGAGAGAGAGAAATCACAAATTCTACAGCACTACAGCAGAGTCATATCTTAAGTGTAAAATGAACAGTCAATAATTCATGCCTTCTGGGAGTGCTGTAAAGTCCAAAAGTTATGGGTAGAGTTAGAAAGCTGTCTGTCAGAAGTTTTACAATGTAAGTTTACTTTTAATCCGTCTATTGGCGTTTTTCAAGACATGACATATGTGGGCGTGGTGAAATACCCAATGGGTTGGACAATATTATTTTCGTCACTTATATTGAAGAAGCCCCTACTTAAATACTGGAAGTCAAGTGATACTCCAGCATTAAGAGAACAGAATAATTCAATATTTTATTGAAATATTGAAAGAAATCTGTCTACAGACAGAAACCACAAAACAAAATCTGAAGTCATATGGATGCGGTAGGAACGTGGGAGCAAGTGTGATGTCATTCATGTTTGTGGAAATGTATGTATACGTTAAGATGTTTATTGTTTTATCTAGGTATGTTTTTGTTTATTGTCCAAAAAAGTCAAATAAATCAAAAACGGATATCTGAAGAATCAGCCTTTTTTTATCAGAGCAGCTAACATTAGGCTTACCAAATGGAACCCTATTCCCTATATAGTGCACTACTTTTCACCAGGCCCATAGTTTCTCTACAACTACAAAAAGGCCATTTGTGTCAGAAAGCAATCTCAGTTTCCTCTGACACTGACATGCTGGCACACTCAGATTGAGAAATCTAAGGGTCAATGATTGGCCATCTTTTTAAACACACACACAGACACACACATATATATATACACACACATGTTCATGATGAGTTCCCATTCAAAACACCTTTAATTTTACTCAGATCTGTTACCCTGATATTGCAACCCAAGGGCACCAACCCAGTCCTAGACATTCCTAACCAAATACATTTTCCACATCCGCATGATGACATACTGTGTAAAGCAATGTATAAAGTAATGACAATTCCTGTAGAGAGTTTTAAAAAAACACACAAAAAAACAATTTCAAGATGAAATATTCCACCACTTAGTACCATGTAATACATTGTTACATTTGATTGACTAACCGGGTACCCTCCATTCAGCAGTATTAGTCTCTTTCCTTTACAACATGAAGGTCGCTCCTCTATTTGCTCGCTGCAAATGTCATACTTGCTTTAATGAGAGAGGTGCACTGTTCAGCCACAATGGAAGCTTTTCAGCTAGATTAAACGTATCACCATACACAATGTGTTTTTTTTATCCTTACTCCTGCCCCTATTGTGACACAGTGGTTGTCTAGAAGAGAAGCTTGTAGCTGAAAAACATGGTTAAAGAGATCAGCATCAAAGTAAAGGGCACCAACCCAGTGGTTTTGTGTGACTTGCAGGAGAGTCTCGCTTCGGATTTCAACCTGCAACACTGAGGTGTTGTCTTACCTGATTTCTATTCATTCACACAATGAGCAGACCTCCTCTTTCCCAGTAACCAGAGTCCAGACCAGACTTTTGTTTTCCCGTTCATCTGATATGTGCATGTTGCTTCCTTCAGAACACGGCCTTGGACCACCGCCAGACGCTGGATTTCGCAGCTATCTATTTTCTTTGTCTGAACTGTGTACGTTCCAAGAAACCATTTTAGATAAATGCTTAGGCCTAACCATGCTTCGCACATTACACTGCCTTTCTCATGATATGTCAATGCCTCACCTTGTTACAGTGTATTAAATTGTTCCCCGTAATTCTCTTGTCAGACTCCAGAAGCCACAAATGAGCAGTTGGATCAGACAGGGAGCACATTTTGGTTCATGTTGTCCATCAGCTCACAGACTGTTATGTCTGCCCGTACTGTACGTGTGGAGCTATGGGGGTTGTTTCTAGTGCACTTGGAGATCATAACAGTGAAGAAATTATCATAATGCTTGTATATTTTATCGTTATTTGTATTATTATTATTATCTGTTTGCTGGGCGTTGTCTGTGCGTGTGTGTGTGTGTGAGAGAGAGAGAGATACAGGGAAGAAACATGATGATACTAGTGTATATTGTCTTGTTTCATGATGTTATATCATGTGTTGTTTTCAGGGTTTCTTCCTGACGGTGTCCCCAGAGTCAATCCTGAAGGTGGCGAAGCACGCCTCTGAAAACAACAAGATCTTTAGCCTGAACCTCTCAGCTCCCTTCATCAGCCAGTTCTTCAAGGAGGCCATGATGAAGGTCATGCCGTACGTCGACATCTTGTTTGGCAATGAGACGGTGAGTGAAATGGGCCATTGTTCAAAGGCCTTCCCACTGGATTGATGTATTCTGTTTACACAGTTCAACAACACATTATTCTGGTTTAGTGAGAGAGCATTTGAGTGTGTTTGTAAGCTGCCCAGTGCTGTTCACTACTACAGGAACAATTCCAACCATGCTACACATTCCAGTAAGGTAAGAACTGACGGCTGACTGTGGTTGCGGAACGTGTTTTTCAAAATGACTTATTGAGCTAGAGAGATGGAAAAAGTCAGGCAGTTTGAGCATTATGTCTTTACATCTGGCACATTCACAGACATTTTAATTGATGTCCCTTGTCCCTGTCAAATAAATACATATCATGTCCTCTCACCTTGTTGAAAGGAAAATGGTGTACACCGTCCATGGAATTAGTACATGCATTATTAGACGTTTAAATTAATGCTATCTAGCCATTGAGTCTCAAAGAATATACTGTAACTTAAAAATGCTTCATGAGCTAAATTCTACTGTCATACACCTGTAAACGATGTAATTGCCTGTTGCAATAGAATCAATAGAATAGTGCCAAAAGTGTAAAGCTCACCCACCTTCCAGGATGGCTAAAGCAAATGCTTAAACCATTTGAACCCAGGTCTGGAAGTCCCCATAGCCAGGCTTGGGGTTAACTTGGGGTTCCAGTGAACAGCGGAGCTGAAGACATACTGCACCTATGGGGGGAGAGCTTTGGACTGCCTCCCAGTTCCCCGTCTTCCCCACTACCCCCTACTGCTAAAGCTACGAAACATACAGAGCCTTGTTTGGATCGAGATGCAGTCCACAGACTAGAGGAGGAAGTGGAGGATACCATCTCAACATCAGACACAGTATTTACTGCTTTAGCTGACTTCGCCCCTACTTCTCGTAATTGCGGAAAGGAATCATTCTATTAGGTTGCGTCACAAATTGGCAGCTTATTCATATTCCCTATGGGGCCTGGTCAAAGGTTGCAGTTCACAACCCCATAGGAAATATGAATACGCTATAGGAATAAGGTGCCATTTGGGATGATGCAGCCAACATTTTGCAAATGTTATTTATTTTCGGGTGGGTGGGTGTTAGCTAGCCACTGTAACACTACTGGTATGTTACCCACGCCACCAGTCATTACATTTTAATGACGGTGGGTAATTATAACGTTAGCTTGTGTTGGAAGAGCTGTGCAATGGTGTTTGTGAAACAATGCTGTTACAATGTTTTGTGGAACAAGTGAAGGAAGTTTCCCTACTGTACAACAGCTCCAGTAAACATCATCCCTTGTTATGGTTGCAAAATTCTGGTAACTTTCACAAAAATTACCAGCTTTACCAAAAATCCCAGTGGGAGGATTAACTCCCTGCATATTTTCTCCTGATTCTGAGAATCCTCTAACTCGGATTTCTTGAAAACCTAGGAATTTTCCAACCCTATGCTTTAAAGACATTAAAGGAAGTAGAAGAGTTCCTCTTTGAGTGTTTTGACACCTCTTGGGCAGTTGGCCCCCTCTATGTCAGACTGTTGATTGAGTGGGGTGTACAGGAGTGACTGCTCATATGGTTAGACCGTGGCCTCCTGTGGTGCGTTGCAGTGGGGAGCCAGTCAGGGTTGGAGCTGCTTGGCGATCATGCATGGTGCATGATGAGTGACAGGCAACAGGACTGCCTCAGCCATGAAACTGACCATAGCACCGCCTGGAGTTTGATAAACGGCATTGGCACTTGGATTGGAACCGGTGCTATGGTCAGTGTCGAAAATGGAAGCATAGGAAGAAAAGTAGCTCGTCTCTATGGTAAAATATGGTGGTGCATATTTGACGTTAGTGGGATATTTTGCTTGATGTTATATGGGGTAAATTTGACATTTGACATTTTACATTTTAGTCATTCAGCAGATGCTCTTATCCAGACCAACTTACATTAAGTGCATTCATCTTAAAGATAGCTAGGTGAGACAACAACATATCACAATCAACTATACCTGACACGAACATTCCATTCCAGTTAAACAATGGATATGTAGCATTTTGCAACAAAAAAAATGTAATACACTTCTAAAATCTATGCATAAAAAAATCGGAGAACAGTAATAGTTTACAAATACTTGAAGTTACCCATAAGCAATCATGTCTGATGAAAAAATAAAAATGTGAAAAATTGGGGGATATAGCGATTTGCAATATTTATTTTATACAACCTTTTTTTCTAGCAAGCCATCTCTGGCTATCACAGTCAGGTCAGTCTATGCAGCCAAAAGTAACAGCAATGTAGCCTCATTTGCATAAACTGTTTTTGAGTGACATTCATTTGGATACTTCCATAACAATGAGCTGTATAATGCTCGATTTCGCCTGGCATAGAACAGTTTGCCTTCTCGTCAGGACACTGTTCATTACGAGGAGATTGCGTTGCATATCAAACACTAGGCTAGCTAAGTAGTTTGTTGCTAGCAAACCTGTCAATAGGACAACCAAATTCAACAATATCAGTTGCTGAAAAAAGCTGGTCAAACTAGAAAGATATGGGAGGATTTGACAGCACAGAAGTGTGTGTGTGAGATTGTGCTGCTGTAACTCTATCCTGCTTCTACTTGTTCGAGCCTTGGCATCACACAGCCCTGCCTGGCCTATCATAGACAGTCACTCTCTCAGACACTCTCTCTCTCTCTCTCTCTCTCTCTCTCTCTCTCTCTCTCTCTATCTATCTATCTATCTCTCTCTCTCTCTCTCTCTCTCTCTCTCTCTCTCTCTCTCTCTCTCTCTCTCTCTCTCTCTCTCTCTCTCTCTCTCTCTCTCTCTCTCTTCCTCTCGCTCTCTCTCTCTCTCTCCTGTAATTACTGCCCTTTTTGGGACATAGTGTTTTTAGTGTCTGACTCTGCTCTGTTCTGCTGTTAGCCCCCCCACACACACTCTGAACCAGAGAACTGTCAGTCTCTCTTACACTGCCTGTGTGTCTGCAGCTGGGGGCCACTGACATAAAGCTAGACAGTAGATGGTGAGGATAGAGATGGAGGTGTGAGTGCATACAGTCACACATCAGACAGCGCTGCCTGCTCCACTTGATTGGCAAACGTAGTGTGATAACCTGGCAACAGCAAAGGCCTAATTAAGTCCTCTCCTCCCTTCTCTCTCTTTCTCCTTCTCTCTTTCTTTCTCTCTTCCTCCCCTTACTTCTTATCCCCTCCTCTCCTCCCCTCCTCTCCTCTCTCTCTCCTGACTAGCTACCTGACATGAAGCCATCCGGGGCATTACCATTACTCTCCGTTTAATAGCCACAGCTAATTCTTTTCCAATGAGGGAGTCATTACCACCTGAAAAAATTGACCATATGCCAGAGGATTCATTCGCCAATAAAATGATCAGATAATTTGGTTTTGCCGTTTGAGCATACCGACGAGATAAACCACACAATGGAGTCGAGGGAGGGAAAGGGAAAAGGATTGGGCAATTAGGCTAACGTTAGCCTTGGATTTATATTGTGGGAATTTTGGTGTGGGCCTATTCCCTATATAGTGCACTACTTTGTACCAGAGCCCTATGGACCCTCGTAAAAAAAGTAGTGAACTAAATAAGGAATAGGGTGTAATTTGGGACGCATTTAGACATATCATAGATAGAGAAATGGTACAATTAATTGAGACAGAATTAATCACCCTGACTGATGTTTCCTTAAGCCACGATGATTCATAGCAGTTCAATTTAGATTGCTTCTAGTAATTGGGGCATTTTTGTTCAGCCCTAAATATGGGCAGCAAGCTGAAGAAAACGGTAATATAGAAGTAAAACGGTTTTAACAGTTTAAAATAATGTTCTTCCCTCATATAACAAACTGCAATGCTAATACAGATGAAGAGGCTTTAGGATTATACCCCACAGACAATTTCAATTTCTCCCATGTTCCTCTTTTCCTTGGCATCACACAGCCTTGCTTATCATAGACAGCCTCTTCTCTCCCTCCCTCCCTCCCTCCCTCCCTCTGTCATTTTCTTTATAGGCCTATAGCCCATCTGCCCCATACGGGGAGCTCCTTCCAGCCCTGTCCAATCCATTCAACACCTCCACTCTCCTCTGCTCTCAGGAGGAGCTTATTTATGTGGGCCAAAGGCCCATCTTCCAAACGACAAACGAGAAGCCACCAACCATTGTAATTGAATACTCAATAGGCAAGCCATTTAAAAAAAGTGGGAAATAGCATATTGCTAACATATTAATATACCCTGTCCTGGCGAAGGAACCATCATCATTCTAGTGTTCAAGCTGTTTTCAAAGAGCATTTAGCCCAAGTGCTCCCAAGTTCCTGGGGCTATAAAAAGAGGAAATTACTTATTTTTCTTCTTTCGCCTCTGTTGTAGTTCCTATGTTATGAATGTTTCCCTACATAATATTGTCTGTGTGGTTGATCTTGCTTATTTTCCCATCCATCCCCCAGCCCAGCCCTTCTGTTATCTAGGTGGAGGGTGGAGGAATAGAAGTAGTTCTACAGAAGGTTATTGTCATGAAAATCTCCTCAGGCGTTTTGACCCCCAGCCCTGTTCTCTCTCTCTCTCATCCTCCATCTGCATGCAGTGTGTGTGAGGTGGTGGGGGTTGGTGGGGTGTTGGGGTAATGATGTTTGCAGTGTGTGTGTGAGGTGGTGGGGTAATGATTTTTCAAGGATAGTTGACGTGGGTGTCTGTGTGGAAAAGGCACACAGACTGAGGGGCAGTGGGGAGAGAGCTAGATATACAGGGCAATTTAGACCTGGGTTCAAATACTATTTCAGATCTTTCAAATACTTTGTAGTGTTTGCTCTATTCTGCCTGGAGTGCCAGGTGGGCGGGGTTTGTCAGGTGGGTGGGGTTTCCAATGTTAGTTTTACTCGTTATTCATTATTCACTTTATTCTTTCCTCGTCGTTATTTTTTATTTTTATCTTTAACCCTGCATTGTTGGACACGACACATTAGTAAGCATTTCACTGTATGTCTACATCTGTTGTTTACGAAGCATGTGAAAAATCGGATTTGATTTGGAATCAAAACTTTTCAATTGGTTCCATTGCAACAGGCAAATCATCAACTTATTCACAGCCAAAGTATTTTTTATTATTTCAAACAATACTTGAACCCAGGTCGGATAGATATACGGGGCAATATGGCCATGGTGTTTCTCTTCTCCAACATCTCTAGCAATATGATTCATCATCCTGGCTTTGTTTGTTTGATGGACTGCTTGGAGGCCTGTGGCTGAGAGGGAGGGAGAGGGAGAGCAAGTGGGAGTGAGAGAGAGAATTTCCCATTGACAGCTCACCCACAGCGGTCTGGAGATGTGCCTCTTAGCTTGGGGAAAATATCCTGTAGGTCAGCCGGCCGGTCAGTCAGTCTCACTGGCGAAAACAAAGAGATGTGGAAGGCAGATTAACTTAACTGAAACACCCTCCTCTTTTAAAGCTGGTCTCTCTCTCTCTCCCTCCCTCCCTCCAAGTTTCCTCTGAGGATAGTAGACAGAAACATTAACCTCTGTGTTTACAACATGGCCTGATGATATCCAACGCGTACCCTGCTCTGAACTTAGTCACTGTTACTAGCCGGCCTCCACTCAGTACCCTGCCCTCAACTGCTGCCCTATGTACAGTCTTGGCTGAAAGTTTTGAGAATGTCACAAATATTAATTTCCACAAAGTTTGCTGCTACGGTGTCTTTAGATATTTTTGTCAGATGTTACTATGGAATACTGAAGTATAATTACAAGCATTTCATAAGAGTCAAAGGCTTTTATTGACAATTACATGAAGTTGATGCAAAGAGTCAATATTTGCAGTATTGACCCTTCTTTTTCACGACCTCTGTAATCTGCCCTGGTATGCTGTCAATTAACTTCTGGGCCACATCCTGACTGATGGCAGCCCATTCTTGAATAATCAATGCTTGGAGTTTGTCAGAATTTGTGGGGTTTTGTTTGTCCACCCGCCTCTTGAGGATTGACCACAAATTCTCAATGGGATTAAGGTCTGGGGAGTTTCCTGGCCATGGACCCAAAATATTGATGTTTTGTTCCCCAAGCCACTTAGTTATCACTTTTGCCTTATGGCAAGGTGCTCCATCATGCTGGAAAAGGCATTGTTCGTCACCAAACTGTTCCTGGATGGTTGGGAGAAGTTTCTCTCGGCGGATGTGTTCTTAGGCAAAATTGAGAGTAAGCCCACTCCCTTGTCTGAGAAGCAACCCCACACATGAATGGTCCCTGGATGCTTTACTGTTGGCATGACACAAGACTGATGGTAGCGCTCACCTTGTCTTCTCTGGACAAACTTTTTTCCGGATGCCCCAAACAATCGGAAAGGGGATTCATCAGAGAAAATGACTTTACCCCAGTCCTCAGCAGTCCAATCCCTGAACCTTTTGCAGAATATCAACCTGTCCCTGATGTTTTTCCTGTAGAGAAGTGGCTTTTATGCTGCCCTTCTTGACACCAGGCCATCCTCCAAAAGTCTTCGCCTCACTGTGCGTGCAGATGCACTCACACCTGCCTACTGCCGTTTCTGAGCAAGCTCTGTACTGGTGGTGCCCTGATCCTGCAGCTGAATCAACTTTAGGAGATGGTCCTGGCACTTGCTGGACTTTCTTGGGCACCATGAAGCCTTCTTCACAACAATTGAACCGCTCTCCTTGAAGTTCTTGATGATCCGATAAATGGTTGATTTAGGTGCAATCTTACTGGCAAAGCAATGATGACGGCATGTGTTTCCTTGCAGGTAACCATGATTGACAGAGGAAGAACAATGATTCCAAGCACCACCCTCCTTTTGAAGCTTCCAGTCTGTTATTCAAACTCAATCAGGATGACAGAGTGATCTCCAGCCTTGTCCTCATCAACACTCACACCTGTGTTAATGAGAGAATCACTGACATGATGTTAGCTGGTCCTTTTGTGGCAGGGCTGAAATGCAGTGGAAATGTTTTTGGGGGATTCAGTTAATTTGCATGGCAAGGAGGGACTTTGCAATTAATCTGATCACTCTTCATAACATTCTGGAGTATATGCAAATTGCCATTATACAAACTGAGGTAGCAGACTGTGAACATTTATATTTGTGTCATTCTCAAAACTTTTGGCCACGACTGTATATAGTCATTGAACACTGGTCACTTTAATAATGTTTACATACAGTTTTACCCACTTTATATGTATATACTGTATTTTAGTCAAGGTTCATTCTAAATAACTACTGCTGTACACACCTTTCCTATTCAAATAATTTCGATACACACCATATATATATATACTTTTTGGCCCCACTGTGTATATATATATGTATATATATATATATACACAGTGAGGCAAAAAAGTATTTAGTCAGCCACCAATTGTGCAAGTTCTCCCACTTAAAAAGATGAGAGAGGCCTGCAATTTTCATCATAGGTACACTTCAACTATGACAGACAAAATGAGAAGAAAAAAATCCAGAAAATCACATTGTAGGATTTTTTATGAATTTATTTGCAAATTATGGTGGAAAATAAGTATTTGGTCACCTACAAACAAGCAAGATTTCTGGCTCTCACAGACCTGTAACTTCTTCTTTAAGAGGCTCCTCTGTCCTCTACTCGTTACCTGTATTAATGGCACCTGTTTGAACTTGTTATCAGTATGAAAGACACCTGTCCACAACCTCAAACAGTCACACTCCAAACTCCACTATGGCCAAGACCAAAGAGCTGTCAAAGGACACCAGAAACAAAATTGTAGACCTGCACCAGGCTGGGAAGACTGAAACTGCAATAGGTATGCAGCTTGGTTTGAAGAAATCAACTGTGTGATCAATTATTAGGAAATGGAAGACATACAAGACCACTGATAATCTCCCTCGATCTGGGGCTTCACGCAAGATCTCACCCCGTGGGGTCAAAATGATCACAAGAACGGTAAGCAAAAATCCCAGAACCACACGGGGGGACCTAGTGAATGACCTGCAGAGAGCTGGGACCAAAGTAACAAAGCCTACCATCAGTAACACACTACGCCGCCAGGGACTCAAATCCTGCAGTGCCAGACGTGTCCCCCTGCTTAAGCCAGTACATGTCCAGGCCCATCTGAAGTTTGCTAGAGAGCATTTGGATGATCCAGAAGAAGATTGAGAGAATATCATATGGTCAGATGAAACCAAATAGAACTTTTTGGTAAAAACTCAACTTGTTGTGTTTGGAGGACAAAGAATGCTGAGTTGCATCCAAAGAACACTATACCTACTGTGAAGCATGGGGGTGGAAACATCATGCTTTGGGGCTGTTTTTCTGCAAAGGGACCAGGACGACTGATCCGTGTAAAGGAAAGAATGAATGGGGCCATGTATCGCGAGATTTTGAGAGAAAACCTCCTTCCATCTGCAAGGGCATTGAAGATGAAACGTGGCTGGGTCTTTCAGCATGACAATGATCCCAAACACACCGCCCGGGCAACGAAGGAGTGGCTTCGTAAGAAGCATTTCAAGGTCCTGGAGGTGGCCTAGCCAGTCTCCAGATCTCAACCCCATAGGAAATCTTTGGAGGGAGTTGAAAGTCCGTGTTGCCCAGCAACAGCCCCAAAACATCACTGCTCTAGAGGAGATCTGCGTGAAAACCTTGTGAAGACTTACAGAAAACATTTGACCTCTGTCATTGCCAACAAAGGGTATATAACAAAGTTTTGAGATAAACTTTTGTTATTGACCAAATACTTATTTTCCACCATAATTTGCAAGTAAATTCATTAAAAATCCTACAATGTGATTTTCTGGTTTTTTTTTCTCATTTTGTCTGTCATAGTTGAAGTGTACCTTTGATGAAAATCAGGCCTCTCTCATCTTTTTAAGTGGGAGAACTTGCACAATTGGTGGCTGACTAAATACCTTTTTGCCCCACTATACATATATATATACTTTTCAAAAAAAAAAAATTGGCTTACATTGCTTGTTCTGATATTTCTTAATATCTTTGTTTGAATTTTGGGGATTTGTGTGTATTGTTCTGTACTGTTAAGTAGGCTGCACTGTTGGAGCTCGAAACATAAGCATTAAGTTGCACGTGCGACAACATCTGCAAAATATATGTACGCGACCAATAAAATGTGATTTGATTCTCAGCGAACCGGCATTTGTCATCGGAGAGGAAAAATACATTTAAAAATTAGACACGGCTCTTTTTTGTCTTTCATGACTGACTTTTAATTTAATGTACTGTCTCTCCATCTGTGGTGATGAGTCCCAGGCCTGCGTTGCTGTGTTCAGTAGTACAGTTGAAGTTGGAAGTTTACATACATTTAAACTCAGTTTTTCACAATTCCTAACATTTAATCCTTGTAAAAATTCCCTGTCTTAGGTCAGTTAGGATCACACTTTATTTTAAGAATGTGAAATGTCAGAATAATAGTAGAGAGAATGATTAATTTCAGCTTTTATTTCTTTCATCACATTCCCAGTGGGTCAGAAGTTTACATACATTCAATTAGTATTTGGTAGCATTGCCTTTAAATTGTTTAACTTGGGTCAAACATTTTTGGTAGCCTTGCACAAGCTTCCCACAATAAGTTTGGTGAATTTTGGCCCATTCCTCCTGACAGAGCTGGTGTAACTGAGTCAGGTTTGTAGGCCTCCTTGCTCGCACACACTTTTTCAGTTCTGCCCACACATTTTCTATGGGTTGAGGTCAGGGCTTTGCCACTCCAATACCTTGACTTTATTGTCCTTAAGCCATTTTGCCACAACCTTGGAAGTATATACATATATATATATATTTATTTCCTAATGTTTTCTATACTCAGTGTAAAATACATATATATTACACTGAGTATACAAAACATTAGGAACACCTGCGCTTTCCATGACCAATAAATATACTGTATATACACTACCCGTCAAACGTTTGGACAAGCCTATTCAGTCAAGGGTTTTTATTTATTTTTACTATTTTCTACATTGTAGAATAATATTGATTTAAAAAAAATAATAATCTCAACCCAATTGAGATGGTTTGGGATGAGTTGGACTGCAGAGTGATGGAAAAGCAGCCAACAAGTGCTCAGAATATGTGGGAACTCATTCAAGACTTTTGCAAAAGCATTCCTCATGAAGCTGTTTGTGTCACACCCCGATCAGTTTCACCTGTCCTCGTTATTGTCTCCACCCCCTCCAGGTATCGCTTGTTTTCCCCAGTGTATTTATCCCTGTTTCCTGTCTCTCTGTGCCAGTTCATCTTGTATGTTAGTCAAGTCAACCAGCTTGTTTTTCCCCATACCCCCTTTTACTATTCTCTTTTTGATAGTCCTCCCGGTTTTGACCACTGCCTGACTCTGGACTTCTTTCCTGCCTGCCTGATCATCCTGCCTGGCCTTACCTTGATTCTGCCTGCCCTCCGGTACATTTTGGACTTTGAACTGGTTTTGACCCTTTTGCCTGTCCAGGACCATTCTCTTGCCTTCCCCTATTGGATTAGTAAATATTGTACGACTCCAACCATCTGCCTCCTGTGTCTGCATCTGGTTCTCGCCTTGTGTCATAATAGTTTGAGAGAATGCCAAGAGTGTGTAAAGTTATCATCAAGGCAAAGGGTGGCGACTTTGACGGATCTAAAATCAAAAACATATTTTTATATATTTTACACACCATTTGTGTAATTCCATTGTTTTGATATCTTCACCATTATTCTACAATGTAGAAAATAGTAAAAATAAAGAGAAACCCTTGAATGAGTAGGTGTCTCCAAACTTTTGACTCGTACTGTATGTGTGTGTGTATGTAGATAGATATATATATACGTACAGTGGGGAGAACAAGTATTTGATACACTGCCGATTTTGCAGGTTTTCCTACTTACAAAGCATGTAGAGGTCTGTAATTTTTATCATAGGTACACTTCAACTGTGAGACGGAATCTAAAACAAAAATCCAGAAAATCACATTGTATGATTTTTAAGTAATTCATTTGCGACAGATTTCTACCTTGTCAGCCCGGGGGATTCAATTTTGCAACCTTACAGTTAACTAGTCCAACGCTCTAACCACCTGCCTCTCATTGCACTCCACGAGGAGCCTGCCTGTTACGCGAATGCAGTAAGCCACGGTAAGTTGCTGGCTAGCATTAAACTTATCTTATGAAAAACAATAAATGTCTTGTTTTCGAGATTATAGTTTCCGGATTCGACCATATTAATGACCTACGGCTTGTATGTCTGTGTGTTATCATGTTATAACTAAGTCTATGATTTGATAGAGCAGTCTGACTGAGCGATGGTAGGCACCAGCAGGCTCGTAAGCATTCATTCAAACAGCACCTTCATGCATTTTGCCAGCAGCTCTTTGCTGTGCTTAAAGCATTGTGCTGTTTATGACTTCAAGCCTATCAACTCCCGAGATTAGGCTGGTGTAACCGATGTGAAATGGCTAGCTAGTTAGCGGGGTGCGCGCTAATAGCGTTTCAAACGTCACTCGCTCTGATACTTGGAGTAGTTATTCCCCTTGCTCTGCATGGGTAATGCTGCTTCGAGGGTGGCTGTTGTCGATGTGTTCCTGGTTCGAGCCCAGGTAGAGGTGAGGAGAGGGACGGAAGCTAGCTAATGGATAGCTAGTTAGCGGGGTGCGCGCTAATAGCGTTTCAAGCGTCACTCGCTCTGAGACTTGGAGTGGTTGTTCCCCTTGCTCTGCAAAAGACCACAGACACTGGACAGAGGTACCCTGCCTAGAAGACCAGCATCCCGGAGTTGCCTTTTCACTGTTGACATTGAGACTGGTGTTTTGCGTGTACTATTTATTGACGTCATTTACAACATTAACAATGTCTACACTGTATTTCTGATAAATTGTATTATTTTAACGGACAAAAAATGTGCTTTTCTTTCAAAAGCAAGGACATCTCTAAGTGACCCAAAGTTTTAGAACGGTAGTGTACATGCGTGCATACAATGAAGAAAAATATAAATGCAACGATTTCCAAGATTTTAATTGAGTTACATGAATTAGGCCCTATTCTATGGATTTCACATGACTGGAATACAGACATGCATTTGTTGGTCACAGATACCTTTAAAAAATGGTAAGGGGCTTGGATAAGAAAACCAGTCAGTATCTGGTGTGACCATCATCTGCCTCAAGCAGCTCTACACATCTCCTTCACATAAAGTTGATCAAGCTGTTGATTATGGCCTGTGGAATGTTGTCCCATTCCTCTTCAATGGCTGTGGGAACTGGAACACGATGTCGTACATGTCGATCGAGAGCATCCCAAACATGCTCAATGGGTGACATATCTGGTGAATATGCAGGTCATGGAAGAACTGGGACATTTTCAGCTTCCAGGAATTGTGTACAGATCCTTGCGACATGGGGCCATGCATTATTATGCTGAAACATGAGGTGATGGCGGTGGATGAGTGGCACGACAATGGGCCTCAGGATCTCGTCACGGTATCTCTGTGCATTCATGTTGCCATCGATAAAATGCAATTGTGTTCATTGTCCATAGCTTATGCCTGCCCATACCATAACCCCACTCGCCCAGACAACACCATACACGCTGTCTGCCATCTGCCCGGTACAGTTGAAACCAGGATTTATCTGTGAAGAGCACACTTTTCCAGTGTGCCAGTGGCCATCGAAGGTGAGCATTTGCCCACTGAAGTCGGTTACGACACCGAACTGCTGTCAGGTCAAGACCCTGGTGAGGATGACTAGCACACAGATGAGCTTCCCTGAGATGGTTCCTGACAGTTTCTTTGTGCAGAAATTCTTTGGTTGTGCAAACCCACAGTTTCATCAACTGTCCGGGTGGCTGGTCTCAGACGATCCCGCAGGTGAAGAAGCCAGATGTGGAGTTCCTGGGCTGGTGTGGTTATACGCGGTTGTGAGGCCAGTTGGACATACTGCCAAATTCTTTAAAACGACTCTGGTTGACCAACAGCTCTGGTGGACATTCTTGAAGTCAGCATGCCAATTGCACGCTCAGCATGCCAAACAGCACATTTTAGAGTGGCCCTTAATTGTCGTACTGTGTAGTAAACATGCTGTTTAATCAGTTTATTGATATTCCACACCTGTCAGGTGGATTGATTATCTTGGCAAAGGAAAAATGCTCACTTTCAGGTATGTAAACTAATGTGTGCAACATTTTTTTGAAAAATAAGGCTTTCGTGTGTATGGAACATTTCTGGGATCTTTTATTTCAAACATATGAAACATGGGACCAACATTTTATTTTTATTTTTTATTCTACCTTTATTTAACCAGGTAGGCAAGTTGAGAACAAGTTCTCATATGCAACTGCGACCTGGCCAAGATAAAGCATCGCAATTTGACACATACAACAACACAGTTACACATGGAATAAACAAAACATACAGTCAATAATACAGCAGAAAAAAATAAAACAAAAAGTCTGTACAGTGAGTGCAAATGAGATAAGATAAGGGAGTTAAGGCAATAAATAGGCCATGGTGGTGAAATAATTACAATATAGCAATTAAAACACTGGAATGGTAGATGTACAGAAGATGAATGTGCAAGTAGAGATACTGGGGTGCAAAGGAGCAAGATAAATAAATAAAACACTATGGGGATGAGGTAAATAGATGGGCTTTTTACAGATGGGCTATGTACAGGTGCAGTGATCTGTAAGCTGCTCTGACAGCTGGTGCTTAAAGCTAGTGAGGAAGACATGAGTCTCCAGCTTCAGTGATTTTTGCAATCCGTTCCAGTCGTTGGCAGCAGAGAACTGGAAGGAAAGGCGACCAAATGAGGAATTGGCTTTGGGGGTGACCAGTGAGATATACCTGCTGGAGCGCGTGCTACGAGTGGGTGCTGCTATGGTGAGCAGTGAGCTGAGATAAGGCGGGGCTTTACCTAGCAGAGACTTGTAGATAACCTGTAGCCAGCGGGTTTGGCGACGAGTATGAAGCTAGGGCCAACCAACGAGAGCGTACAGGTCGCAGTGATGGGTAGTGTATGGGGCTTTGGTGACAAAACGGATGGCACTGTGATAGACTGCATCCAATTTGTTGAGTAGAGTGTTGGAGGCTATTTTATAGATGGTTTTTGTAGTTGTCCACGTATTCTAAGTCAGAGCCGTCCAGAGTCGTGATCCTGGGCGGGCGGGCAGGTGCGGGCAGTGATCGATTGAATAGCATGCATGTAATTTTACTTGCATTTAAGAGCAGTTGGAAGCCACGGAAGGAGAGTTGTATGGCATTGAAACTCGTCTGGAGGTTAGTTAACACAGTGTCCAAAGGGTAGCCAGAAGTATACAGAATGGTGTTGTCTGCATAGAGGTGGATCAGAGAATCACCAGCAGCAATCATTGATGTATACAGAGAAGAGAGTCGGCCCGTTAATTTAACCCTGTGGCACCCCCATAGAGACTGCCAGAGGTCAACAGGCCCTCCTATTTGACACACTGAACTATATCAGAGAAGTAGTTGGTAAACCAGGCGAGGCAATCATTTGAGAAACCAAGGCTGTCGAGTCTGCCAATAAGAATGTGGTGATTAACAGAGTCGAATGCCTTGGCCAGGTTGATGAATACAGCTGCACAGTAATGCCTCTTATCAATGGCGGTTATGATATCGTTTAGGACCTTGAGCGTGGCTGAGGTGCACCCATGACCAGAGATCTGAATCCAGATTGCATAGTGGAGAAGGTACGGTGGGATTCAAAATGGTCTGTAATCTGTTTGTTAACTTGGCATTCGGAAGACCTTAGAAAGACAGGGTGGGATAGATATAGGTCTGTAGCAGTTTGGGTCTAGAGTGTCACCCCCTTTGAAGAGGGGGATGACCGCGGCAGCTTTCCAATCTTTGGGAATCTCAGACGATACGAAAGAGAGGTGGAACAGGCTAGTAACAGGGGTTGCAACAATTTCGGCAGATAATTTTAGAAAGAGAGGGTCCAGATTGTCTAGCCCGGCTGATTTGTAGGGGTCCAGATTTTGCAGCTCTTTCAGAACATCAGTTATCTGGATTTGGGTGAAGGATAAATGGTGGGGGCTTGTGCGGGTTGCTGTGGAGGGTGCCGGGCAGTTGACCGGGGTAGGGGTAGCCAGGTGGAAAGCATGACCAGCCGTAGAGAAATGCTTATTGAAATTCTCAATTATAGTGGATTTATCATTGGTAACAGTGTTTCCTAGCCTCAGAGCAGTAGGCAGCTGGGAGAAGGTGCTCTTGTTCTCCATGTACTTTACAGTGTCCCAGAATGTTTTTGAGTTTGTACTACAGGATACAAATTTCTGTTTGAAAAAGCTATCCTTAGCTTTCTTAACTGCCTGTGTATATTTGTTCCTAACTTCTCTGAAAAATTGCATATTATGGGGGCTATTCGATGCTAATGCAGAACGCCACAGGACGTTTTTGTGTTGGTCAAGGGCAGACAGGTCTGGAGTGAATCAAGGACTATATCTTTCCTAGTTCTACATTTTTTGAAATGGGCATTCTTATTTAAGATGGTGAGGAAGGCACTTTTAAAGAATAACCAGGCATCCTCTACTGACGGGATGAGGTCAATCTCATTCCAGGATACCCCGGCCAGGTCGATTAGAAAGCGAGGGAGTGTTTGACAGTGATGAAGGGTGGTCGTTTGATCGCAGACCCGTTACGGATGCAGGCATTTATGTGTTGTATGTATTTTTCACTTCATGTGTGTATGTGGCATTCAGACTGCACAAAATGTGGCTTAGCCCAGTGCTACGAACATACAGTATGAAAAGCCCTGTAATACAGTGCAGTTCGGAAAGGGCTTCAGTACTTTTGTAAATGGATATTTTTTAAACCTTTATATATCCAGGAAATCCCATTGAGTTCAGAAGACATATTGTACAAGGGAGACCTGTCCAAGAGGATAACTCAATTAAAACATCATCCACCCACAGTCCTGTACTGTACATCCAAAGTTTCTCTCTCTCGGTGCTCTGGCCTGTCTGTTTGAGAGTCATAATGGCACTTTGGTAGCTAGCATGTCTCAAGCAGTCACTAGAGGAGTTCAGACTAACCACTGTAATCCGCAGTTGAGGGGCCGGCTCTCGGATCTGCAGGATTGAATAGGTTTAAAAGAGGCATCTGTAGTGTTCTCTGTGGAGATAGTGCCACGGAAACCCAGAGAGAGACCTATAGAGCATGTTAACAAGTAGGCTGCAACACACAAACACGCCAAGAGACAGGCACACAAGCGTGCTCACACAAATACACACACACTCTATAATGTGAGGAGCTCACCGCAGAGGGAGTCCTGTGAAGGAGAAGTAATTATGGAAGTAAGAGGAGATATGAGGAGATACTGCTGCTGGGAGCAGATCAATAGATGCCTGAGCTCAGCTGGCTTCTGAAGCCAGTGTGTGTGTGTGTCACAGCAGGAGAAGAAGAGAAGAGTACAGAAGGAGTGCAGGATGTCAGCGTGTTGTTACTGTAGAAGGCTGTAGTATTCTCTATACACAGTGCCTTGCAAAATGATTAATCCCCCTTGGTGTTTTTCCTATTTTGTTGCATTACAAGCTGTAATTTAAATAGATTTTTAGTTTGATTTCATTTAATGGACAAACACAAAATATTCCAAATTGGTGAAATGAAATGGGGGGAAAGTATTTATTTTTTAACTGCATGCATATGCACATGTTTTCAACCCCTTTGTTATGGAGCCCCTAAATAAGATCTGGTGCAACCAATTACCTTCAGAAGTCACATAATTAGTTAAATAAAGTCCACCTGTGTGCAATCTAAGTGTCACATGATCTCAGTTTTATACACCTGTTCTGAAAGGCCCCAGAGTCTGTACCACCACTAAGCAAGGGGTACCACCAAGCAAGCGGCATCATGCAAGACCAAGGAGCTCTCAAAACAGGTCAGGGACAAAGTTGTGGAGCAGTACAGATCAGGGTTGAGTTATAAAAAATATCAGAAACTTTGAATATCCCACAGAGCACCATTAAATCCATTATTAAAAAATGGAAATAATATGGCACCACAACAAACCTGCCAAGAGAGGGCCGCCCACCAAAACTCACGGACCAGGCAAGGAGGGCATTAATCGGAGAGGCAACAAAGAGACCAAACATAACTCTGAAGGAGCTGCAAAGCTCCACAGCGGAGATTGGAGTCTCTGTCCATCGGACCACTTCAAGCCGTACACTCCACAGAGCTGGGCTTTACAGAAGAGTGTCCAGAAAAAAGCCATTGCTTAAAGAAAGAAATAAGCAAACACGTTTGGTGTTCACCAAAAGGCATGTGGGAGACTCCCCAAACATTTTTTAAAATGTATTTTATTTTTATTTCACCTTTATTTAACCAGGTAGGCTAGTTGAGAACAAGTTCTCATTTGCAACTGCGACCTGGCCAAGATAAAGCATAGCAGTGTGAACAGACAACACAGAGTTACACATGGAGTAAACAATTAACAAGTCAATAACACAGTAGAAAAAAGGGGGAGTCTATATACAATGTGTGCAAAAGGCATGAGGTAGGCGAATAATTACAATTTTGCAGATTAGCACTGGAGTGATAAATGATCAGATGGTCATGTACATGTAGAGATATTGTTGTGCAAAAGAGCAGAAAAGTAAATAAATAAAAACAGTATAAAAACAGTATGGGAATGAGGTAGGTGAAAATGGGTGGGCTATTTACCAATTGACTATGTACAGCAGCAGCGATCAGTTAGCTGCTCAGATAGCTGATGTTTGAAGTTGGTGAGGGAGATAAAAGTCTCCAACTTCAGCGATTTTTGCAATTCGTTCCAGTCACAGGCAGCAGAGTACTGGAACGAAAGGTGGCCAAATGAGGTGTTGGCTTTAGGGATGATCAGAGAGATACACCTGCTGGAGCGCGTGCTACGGATGGGTGTTGCCATCGTGACCAGTGAACTGAGATAAGGCGGAGCTTTACCTAGCATGGACTTGTAGATGACCTGGAGCCAGTGGGTCTGGCGACGAATATGTAGCGAGGGCCAGCCGACTAGAGCATACAAGTCGCAGTGGTGGGTGGTATAAGGTGCTTTAGTGACAAAACGGATGGCACTGTGATAGACTGCATCCAGTTTGCTGAGTAGAGTGTTGGAAGCCATTTTGTAGATGACATCGCCGAAGTCGAGGATCGGTAGGATAGTCAGTTTTACTAGGGTAAGCTTGGAGGCGTGAGTGAAGGAGGCTTTGTTGCGGAATAGAAAGCCGACTCTTGATTTGATTTTCGATTGGAGATGTTTGATATGAGTCTGGAAGGAGAGTTTGCAGTCGAGCCAGACACCTAGGTACTTATAGATGTCCACATATTCAGAAGAAGAAGGTACTCTGGTCAGATGAGAATATGAGCTTTTTGGCCATCAAGGAAAATGCTTTGTCTGGCGCAAACTCAACACCTCTCATCATCCCTAGAACACCATCCCCACAGTGAAGCATGGTGGTGGCAGCATCATGCTGTGGGGATGTTTTTCATCGGCAGGGACTGGGAACCTGGTCAGAATTTAAGGAATGGTGAATGGTGCTAAATACAGGGAAATTATTGAGGGAAACCTGTTTCAGTCTTCCAGAGATTTGAGCCTGTGATGGAGGTTCACCTTCCAGCAGGACAATGAACCCTAAAGCAGACTGCTAAAGCAACACTCGAGTGGTTTATGGGGAAACATTTAAATGTCTTGGAATGGCCTAGTCAAAGCCCAGACCTCAATCCAATTGAGGATCGGTGGTATGACTTAAAGATTGCTGTACAGCAGCGGAACCCATCCAACTTGAAGGAGCTGGAGCAGTTTTGCCTTGAATAATGGGCAGTTAGGGCAGTTAGTTAGATAATCAAATTCTGATTAGAATGTTCATGTTTTTACAGTATCTGATTTTATAAAACCATCCATAGTTTACTTATCAGTCCTTGACAGAGAGATGGCTGGTCTTCTCTCTCCTGGCAGCCTGCAGTCCTGTGTTGCTCACATGTTAAATCCCAGAGGTGATAGAGACATTTGAGAGGCCTTTACTGCTGATAAGGCCATCTCACTGAGAAGCCCCCTGGCTCGTTGCACAGATCTACTGCTACTGCCATAGAAATAGAATCTCTAGAATGGGTTTTCCCCATCCAAGTCAATGTGAGAGGCTTTGTCCATTCTAGATATTCTAGAACCGGCATCCCCATTCAAGTCGATGTGAGGGGCTTTTTCTTCCGTTCTAGGGATTGTATTTCTATGACTGTTGCTGCTGCTTTCATTAGACTTATATCAAAGGACATAATGTATTGGTGCCCTATTCTGTTCACTACACCATGAGGTTAGATTATATCCTGTTTTAACAAACTCTATGTAGAACTGCTTCCTCTCCGTGATCGTTATCATCGGGAGATATTTATATACTGCACATGTTTCCGATTGTTTAACCTTTGGAGCTCTGCTGTAAACTGGAGGTATTGGTGCATGCCCCAAAGGCTTGTTAAAGAGACCTCACTGCCTGGCCTTTTAGATAGTGAGATTAGATGGTGAGAGTGACGTTAGAATTGGAGGCTGTTATTGTAGATGTGTAATACACAGAATACAGTTGAGATCCGGAGTTATTGGATCCGTTGATAAAAATAAGCAAAAAATACTGTATAAAATAAATATTACAAATACTGAGCTATATTGCATGCTCCATTTTGTATTACATTTATATTATTTTATACTGATAAAATTGCTCAGAGAAAGATTGTTTAACCTCTCTGGGATAGTTCGGGACGCTAGCGTCCCACCACGCCAACAGCCAGTGAAATTGCAGGGCGCCAAATTCAAAACAACAGAACAACAGAAATTACAATTCCTCAACCATACAAGTATTTTACACCATTTTAAAGATACACTTCTCGTTAATCCAACCATAGTGTCCAATTTCAAAAAGTATTTTCAGTGAAAGCAGAACATATCATAGGTCAGCAACTAGTCACAGAAAGCATTCAGCCATTTTCCAACTAAAGAGAGGTGTCACAAAAAGCAGAAATATAGATTACATTAATCACTAACCTTTGACGATCTTCATCAGATGACACTCCCAGGACTCATTGTTACACCATACATGTATGATTTATTCAATCAAGTTCATATTTATATCCAAAAACCGCCAAAACATCCAGAGAAATTGCAGAGAGCCACATCAAATAACAGAAATACTCATCATAAACTTTGATGAAAGATACATGCTTTACATAGACTTAAAGATAAACTTGTTCTTAATGCAACCGTTGTGTCAGATTTCAAAAAAGCTTTACGGCTAAAGCACAATATTCAATAATCTCAGAACAGCGTTCAGCCACAAAAGCAAGCCATACAGTTACCCGCCAGATTGTGGAGGCAACAAAAATCATAAATAGCATTATAAACCTTCACTTACCTTTGCTGATCTTTGCCGGAATGCACTCCCAGGACTCCCACTTTCATAAGAAATGTTTGTTTTGTTCGATTACGTCCATATTTATGTCCAAATACCTTGCGCGTTTAGTTCACTATTCCAAAGGCACAATGCCAAGCACAAAATCCAGACGAAAAGTCAAAAGAGTTCCATTACAGTTTGTAGAAACATGTCAAACGATGTTTACAATCAATCCTTACGGTCTTTTTATAATAAATCTTATAAAATATTCCAACCGGACAATAGTGTATTCATTACAGAGGAAAAAGAAGGAACGGCGCGCCCGTGTCACCGCGCAGTAAACAACTGATTGGCCTCAGCCTAGTCCACTTGTTGAAACAGCTCTTATTTGACCCCGTTCCACAATAGAAGCCTCAAACAACTTTCTAAAGACTGTTGACATCTGCTGGAAGCCTTGGGAAGAGCAATCTGGCCCCATAGATACAGCATATTGAATAGGCAATCACTTAAATGAAACTACAAAAACCTCAGATTTCCCACTTCCTGGTTGGATTTGTCTCAGGTTTTCGCCTGCCATATGATTTCTGTTGTACTCACAGACATCATTCAAACAGTTTTAGAAACTTCAGTGTTTTCTATCCAATACTACTAATAATATGCATATATTAGCATCTCTGACAGAGAAGCAGGCAGTTTACTCTGGGCACCTTATTCATCCAAGCTACTCAATACTGCCCCCCTGTCACCAAGAAGTTAACAGGTAATAATAATAAAAAAACGTTTTTAAATAAATAGGGGTCAAAATTTGTGTATCCCCTGTTTTCAATACTCCAGCACCCTCCCTTTGCGAGGATAACACAACTTTTTATAAAATGTCAGAAAGATCCGAGAACATATTGGGAGGGAGCGTAGAACATTTCTCCATATAGAATCTTTCCAGAACCTTGATATCATTCAGTCTGCGCTTCTAAAATTCAAACCACAGGTTTTTAATGGGGTTCGGAGACTGAGATGGCCATTGCAAAATGTTGTTTTTGTGGTCAATTAACCATTTATTTATGGATTTTGATGTGTGCTTGGGGTTATTTTCTTGCTGGAAGATCCACTTGCGGTTTCAGCCTCCTGGCAGAGGCAGCCAAGTTATTAGCAAAAATGTCCTGGTACTGAGTAAAGTTCATGATGCCGTTGTCCTTAACAAGGGCCCTAGGATCAGCAGAAGCAACATAGTCCGATAACATCAAAGATCCACCACCATATTTTACAGTACTGTAGGTATTGAGTTCTTTACTGCATATGCATCTTTCTTTTGACACCAAACCTACCACTGGGGTGCGTGGCCAGATTGTACAATAAAAAACAAACAACAATACAAAACAAACAACAACCATTTTTTAGAAATGTAAACCATAAAACGGTCCTTTGGATGAAGTGTTGTTGACATATTTGACATTTGTGTCTTTAATTAATTAATTATTAATTATGTTTAAAGTTTGAACGTTTGTGACATTTTGGCCTGACCTAGACCTCCTTTAAGACCATAATATTTCATCTGTAGGTGCTACAAAGAAAACATTGGTGTCATATGAGGCTTTACAGCTTGCTCTGTAGTAAGAGTAGTATTTTAATTCCCAAAACGATTTTCTTACATTAAATTAATTAATATACAAAAATAAAAACAAATCATTTCTCAATTGAAAACATACCATTTTTGATTTGGCCATTTTTTGTATATATTGTTGAACATCTTATACTCTACAAGCTTATCAATGTGCGATCTCTGCTAGTTTCAAAGTTATGTCCCATTTTATACAAAGAAAACCCTCCTTTTACTTTGCACATCCTGTCACGCCTGCTCCCGCTCTGGCTGCCCTGCATTACGCACTCCTGCCACCATCATTACGCACACCTGCCTTTCCTCGTCACCCGCATCAGCGATTCATTGGACTCACCTGGACTCAATCACCTGTTATATTACCTCCCCTTTATCTTTCTGTTCCCCAGCTCCGTTCCCCGCTTCAGCTTTGATTGTCGGCTGTCTTTGTGTTACCCAGTTCTGACGCTGTACCCCTTACTGTATTTTAGGTTACATTATCAGACTGCTTGTGAATGTGTCAATAATTTTGCACGCCCAATTTTTCAGTTTTTGATTTGTTAAAAAAGTTTGAAATATCCAATAAATGTCGTTCCACTTCATGATTGTGTCCCACTTGTTGTTGATTCTTCACAAAAAAAATACAGTTTTATATCTTTATGTTTGAAGCCTGAAATGTGGCAAAAGGTTGCAAAGTTCAAGGGAGCCGAATACTTTTGCAAGGCACTGTATTTTGAGAGCATGACTGACCCTGAGGTCACTTCAAGGGCACTATGCTCACCCTACTGCTCTTGCTATTACTACACACGCATGTCTGAGTGTTTGGAAGCAGCATTTGAGCTGAAGACCAGGTGTTGTTTTTGTCGTTACTGTTCATTAATTAAAGCTGCTTAAGATGCTGAGGATCACTGGCATCTCCAGGGTTGAATCAAGAGGAACTGATAGGAATGACATGACATAGAATTAGAATTCAAACAGAAATAGAATGCACTGCAGTCAGTGTTCTATTGTCATGTGAATCTTAAATTTGCAACTGCTCTTACTTTAAGGCATTCTTGCGTTTTACCCCGTGCTTAACTACAATGTTCTATTAGTTTTTTGTTGACATTCTAACCTTTTGATGAGTCAGCCAAAGGCAATGTTTTCAGTACATCGATCAATTTAACAATCCATATTTTTACTGTCCCTCAGCCCTGTTAAATCGCTCTCCCTCTTGGTTACTTGTTGTAGGTCTCATCACAGACAGATGAGGAATACTTGGTAGCCTTGTCACACCGCAGGCTATTTCAAAACCAATCTTCGACAATACAAATGTTTTTATTTTTCAAATCGACCCAACCAATACACAGACTCAAACTGCTTGTTATTTAAATGCCCACAGAAGGACGAAATAGAACGCATTTCTTGTTGTAAATAACTTGCCAGGGCCACCCTCATCCCCTGTAACCCCCTCCCCTTTCCACCTCTCCCATTTTCTCTTCCCCCAATGTCAAACACAATTCAGTTTCTGTCTTTGCATCAGTTCGGGTTAACACTGTCAAGCAAATGCCTGTTTTCAGAATTTTTCAGAATGGCCTGAGGGAGGGAGTTACACTTCTCAGCTTATCAACTTGTATTAACCTGACCACTGGGTTTTGCTCTTTGATTTAGATTATTTGTGAAACTCCTATAATAGGATTGATTTACCTCCCTCTCTCGCTCCATTTTTTTCTGTGACATATGTTCAACAATTCGTTAAAAATAAAAAATGTTAAATGAGCTTGTTGGCTGTTAAACTGAGAAGGCCCATTTTGGTTTGAATTTGATGACATCTGTAATTGCATTTTCCACCACATTTCTTGTGTGAATATCCTGACTTATCACTGTGACATTACAAGCAGTTAAACATGGTTGTGTTTAACCTCGCTGTGTCCAAAATGGCACCCTATTTTGTATGACCGTCAAACGTAGTGCACAAAATAGGGAATAGGGTGCCAATTGGAATACAACTTGTTTGGCTCAATAAGGATCGAGTCAGCTGAGATTATTACACAATAGTTTTCTGATGATGAGAATCAGTGGACTGTAACAGTATTATTAACAAGGTACACCACCGGTGATTTACAGAATTTGAATCAAGCACAATATACAAGTAAGCACATCTACAGTAAAAAGTCCATGTATATTAATATTCAGTAGGTATGAAATAATCTGTTTTGATAAGAAAGTTTCATTACAAAACGCTACATATTAGAATGTCTGCCCAATCTGCCCAGAGTGGGTGAAAAACGCGGTTTGGTGATGAAATTTCACTTCCTTATGTTATAAATACATTTTACCAATACAAGTAATTATTCATGTTCTGAACCGTTCAGTGGGGTCTTTCTCTATCATACACTACCGTTCAAAAGTTTGGGGTTACTTAGAAATGTCCTTGTTTTTGAAAGAAAGCAAATATTTTGTCCATTAAAATAACATCAAATTGATCAGAAATACAGTGTAGACATTGTTAACTTTTTATGGCTGGAGCGATAGTCAGCCCAGGGTGTCAAAAAGACTTTGACATTTGACGTTTGAAGAACAGGAAAACGCTCATCAAGAGGTGGCGCTCTGTGTACCTAACCATAAACATCAATGCCTTTCTTAAAATCAATACACAGAAGTATAAATGTTTAAACCTGCATATTTAGCTAAAAGATATCCAGTTTAGCAGGCAATATTAACCAGGTGAAATTGTGTCACTTCTCTTGCATTCATTGCACGCAGAGTCAGGGTATATGCAACAGTTTGGGCCGCCTAATTTGCCAGAATTTTACGTGATTATGACATAACATTGAAGGTTGTGCAATGTAACAGGAATATTTACACTTATGGATGCCACCCGTTAGATAAAATACGGAACGGTTCCGTATTTCACTGAAAGAATAAACGTCTTGTTTTCGAGATGATAGTTTCCGGATTCGACCATATTAATGACCTAAGGCTCGTATTTCTGTGTGTTATTATGTTATAATTAAGTCTATGATTTGATAGAGCAGTCTGACTGAGCGGTGGTAGGCACCAGCAGGCTCGTAAGCATTCATTCAAACAACACTTTCATGCGTTTTGCCAGCAGCTCTTTGCTGTGCTCAAAGCATTGTGCTGTTTATGACTTCAAGCCTGTCAACTCCCGAGATTAGGCTGGTGTAACCGATGTGAAATGGCAGCTAGTTAGCGGGGTGCGCGCTAATAGCGTTTCAAACGTCACTCGCTTTGAGACTTGGAGTAGTTATTCTTCTTGCTCTGCGTGGGTAACGCTGCTTTGAGGGTGGCTGTTGTCGATGTGTTCCTGGTTCGAGCCCAGGTAGAGGCGAGGAGAGGGACGGAAGCTATACTGTTACACTGGCAATACTAAAGTGCCTATAAGAACATCCAACAGTCAAAGGGATATGAAATACAAATGGTATAGAGAGAAATAGTCTATAATTCCTATAATAACTACAACCTAAAACTTCTTACCTGGGAATATCGAAGACTCATGTTAAAAGGAACCACCAGCTTTCATATGTTCTCATGTTCTGAGCAAGGAACTTAAACGTTAGCTTTCTTACATGGCAAATATTGCACTTCTCTTTCTTCTCCAACACTTTGTTTTTGCATTATTTAAACCAAATTGAACATGTTTCATGATTTATTTGAGGCTAAATTGATTTTATTGATGTATTATATTAAGTTAAAATAAGTGTTCATTCAGTATTGTTGTAATTGTCATTATTACAAATAAATTTAAAAAATTGGCAGATTAATCGGTATCTGTTTTTTTTGGTCCTCCCATAATTGGTATCGGTATCGGCATTGAAAAATCATAATCGGGCAACCTCTAGTACATACCCCAATCAGAAGCCATGGATTACAGGCAACATCCGCACTGAGATAAAGGGTAGAGCTGCCGCTTTCGAAGAGAAGCTTATAAGAATACTGCTATGTCCTTCGACAAACCATCAAACAGGCAAAACGCCAATACAGGACGAAGATGGAATCATACTACACGGACTCCGATGCTCGTTGGATGTGGCAGGGCTTTCAAACTATTGCAGACTACAAAGGGAAGCACAGCCGCGAGCTTCCCAGTGACACAAGCCTACCAGACGAGCTAAATTACTTCTATGCTCGCTTCAAGGCAAGTAACACTGAAACATGCTTGAGAGCATCAGCTGTTCCGGATGACTGTGTGATCACGCTCTCCATAGCTGAAGTAAGATCTTTAAACAGGTCAACATTCACAAGGCGGCAGGACCAGACGGATTACCAGGACGTGGACTCCGAACATACGCTGACCAACTGGCAAGTGCCTTCACTGACCATTTCAACCTCTCCCTGTCTGAGTCTGTAATACCAACATGTTTAAAGCTGACCACCATAGGCCATGTGGCCAAGAACACTAATGTAACCTGCCTAAATGACTACCGACCCAGGGCACACAACTTCTGTAGCCATGAAGGGCTTTAAAAGGCTGGTCATGGCTCATATCAACAACATTATCCCAGAAACCCTAGACCCACTCCAATAGGAATACTGCCCTAACGGATCCACAGATGACGCAATCTCTATTGCACGTCACACTGCCCTTTCCCACCTAGACAACAGGAACACCAATGTGAGAATGCTATTCATTGACTACATCTCAGCGTTCAACACCATTGTGCCTGCAAAGCTCATCACTAAGCTAAGGACTCTGGGACTAAACAACTTCCTCTGCAACTGGATCCTGGACTGGCCACCCCCCCCCCCTCAGTCTCCTCCTGTAATCCCTGTTCACTCAAGACTGCACCGCCAGGCACAACTCCAACACCATCATTAAGTTTGCCGATGACAACAGTGGTAGGCCTGATCACCCACAATGACGAGACAGCCTTTTGTGAGCAGGTCAGAGACCTGGCTGTGTGGTGCCAGGACAACAACCTCTCCCTCCACAGGATCAAGACAAAGGAGATGATTGTGGACTACAGGAAAAGGGGGACCGAGCATGCCCCCATTCTCATCGACGGGGCTGTGGTGGAGCAGTTTGAGAGCTTCAAGTTACTTGGGGTCCACATCACCAACAAACTATCATGGTCCAAACACACCAAGACAATTGTGAAGAGGGCACGGCAAAGCCTATTCCCCCTCAGGAGACCTGAAAAGATTTGGCATGGGTCCTCAGATCCTCAAAAGGTTATACAGCTGCACCATCGAGAGCATCCTGACTGTTTGCTTCACTGCCTGGTATGGCAACTGCTTGGCCTCCGACCGCAAGGCACTACAGTGGGTAGTGCGCATGACCGAGTACATCACTGGGGTGAAGCTTCCTGCCATCCAGGACCTCTATACCAGGTGGTGTCAGAGGAAGGCCCTAAAAATATTGTCACAGACTCCAGACACCCTAGCCATAGACTGTTCTCTATTCTACCGCATGGCAAGTGGTACCGGAGCACCAAGTCTAGGTCCAAAAGGCTCCTTAACCTCTCTGGGATATATGGAACGCTAGCCAAAAGCCACGGAAATTGCAGAGTGCCAAATTAAAATAAATTACTATAAAAATCCAAAGTTTATTAAATCACCCATGCAAGATAGCAAATTAAAGCTACACTTGTTGTGAATCCAGCCAACATGTCAAATTTCAAAAAGGCTTTTCAGCGAAAGCAAACGATGCTATTATCTGAGGATAATAGAAACCATATTTCAACCCTGCAGGTGCCACACAAAATGCAGAAATAAAAATATAATTCATGCCTTACCTTTGATGAGCTTCTTTTGTTGGCACTCCAATGTGTCCCATAAACATCACAAATTGTCATTTTGTTCGATTAATTCAGTCGATATACATCCAAAATGTCAATTTATTTGGCGAGTTTGATCCAGAAAAACACCAGTTCCAAATTGCGCAACGTGACTACAAAATATCTCAAAAGTTACCTGTAAACTTTGCCAAAACATTTCAAACTACTTTTGAAATACAACTTTAGGTATTTTCTTAACGTAAATAATCGATCAGATTGAAGACGGCACTATCTGTGTTCAATACAGGAGGAAAACAAACTGAAGCATGCTTTCTGGTCACGCGCCTCTATCTAACAGTACACTTCAAGTGACCCTCGTTCAAGATGGCCGTACTTCTTCATTACACAAAGGAATAACCTCAACCAATTTCTAAAGACTGTTGACATCCAGTGGAAGCGTCCCTTAGAAATCTGGATTCCCAATGAAAACCCATTGAAAAGAGTGAACTAAAAAAAGAAATCTGAATGGTTTGTCTTCGGGGATTTGCCTGCTTAATAAGTTATGTTATACTCACAGACATGATTCAAACATTTTTAGAAACTTCAGAGTGTTTTCTATCCAAATATACAAATTATATGCATATCCTGGCTTCTGAGCCAGAGTAGCAGGCCGTTTACTTTACATTATATGCATATCTTATCTTCTGGGGATGAGTTGCAGGCAGTTGAATTTGAGCATGCATTTCATTCGGACGTAAAAATACTGCCCCCTGTTACCAAGAAGTTAACAGCTTCTACCCCCAAGCCATACGAATCCTGAACAGCTAATCAAATGGCTACCCTGTCAGCGATTAGGTGAATGGATAAGCGTAGTCAGGCGCAGGACACAGGTATGAGTAATAATCTGAATTTACTCAAAATGTAAGCAATGTTCCAACAAGGAAAAATACAAATATCCAGAGCACAAAGAACGAACCCACATGACAATGACAATCACTCACAAAACAGAAAGGGAAGCCAGGGGGTTAAATAAGGATCATTGATTATGGAATGGAAACCAGGTGTGTAATAATGAAGACAAACAAAATGAAAATGAAACATGGATCGGTGGTAACGTGTTCAACCCCCGAACACCACCCGAACAAGGAGAGGGACCAACTTCGGCGGAAGTCGTGACATACCCAGACTATTTTCATTGCCCCCCACCTCCTCTTTTACAATGCTGCTACTCTGTTTATTATCTATGCATAGTCACTTTAACTATACCTGCATGTACATATTACCTCAATTACCTCAGCTAACTGGGGCTCTATCTGTGCCGGTACTCCCTGTATCTAGCCTCGCTATTGTTATTTTACTGCTGCTCTTTAATTATTTGTTACTTTTATTTGTTCTTTTTTACTTATCTATTTTTTACTTAACACTTATTTTTCTTAAAACTGCATTGTTAGTTAAGGGCTTGTAAGTAAGCATTTCACTGTAAGGTCTACCGCACCTGTTGTCAGAGTCTAGGTGATGTGGGTAAGAAGGAGTCAGGCGCAGGACACAGTGATGAGTAATAATAGTAACTTTACTCAAAAATAGTCTTTCAACAAGGAGAACGAGAATCCAGAATCACATAAACGAGACAACTGACAACAATAAACACTCACAAAACCAGGATGACTCCAGAGGGTTAAATGGGGAAATAATTCAAACGTAATGGGAACGTAACCAGGTGTGTACAATACAGACAAAACAAATGGAAAAAGAAATGTAGATCGTTGGAGGCTAGAAAGCCGGTGACGTCAACCGCCGAACGCCGCCCGAACAAGGAGAGGCACCAACTTCGGCCGAAGTCGTGACACCTGTTGTATTCGGCGTATGTGACAAATAAAATTTGATTTGAACACGGGGGCCCCTCAAGGGTGTGTGCGTTTAGTACCCTCCGTGTACTCCCCGTTTAACATCGTGGCCACGCACGACTCCAACACCTGATCACCAACGGTGGTGAGGTAGCCTATAGGGAGGATCTCAGAGAGTTGACAGTGTGGTGCCAGGATAATGTCTCCCTCAACATCAGCAAGACAAAGCAGCTGATCTTGGACTACAGGAAACACAGGGACGAGTACGCCCCCATGCACATCGATGGGGCTTCAGTGGAGCAGGTCAAGAGCTTCAAGTACCTCAGTGCCTAAGGAATTAACATTGTCCACACACACACACACAGTTGTGAAAAGGGCCCGACAGCACCTTTTCCCCCATATGTTTTCCCCTACACCCAAAAGTGCACGTTACATTTTGAATGCTTAGTAGGACAGGAAAATGTGGTCTTTTTCACATACTTTTCAAGAGAACATCCCATGGTCATCCCTACTGCCTCTGATCTGGCAGACTCACTAAACACTTGTTTTTTTGTAAATGGTGTCTGCGTGCTGGAGTGTGCCCCCTGACTATCTGTAAATTAAATAAATAGAAAAATGTGCCATCTGCGTTGCTTAATATAAGGAATTTGAAATGATTTATACTTGCGCTTTTACTTTTGATACTTAAGTATATTTTAGCGATTACATTTACTTTTGATAATTAAGTATATTTAAAACCAAATACTTGCTGCATCACCCCTTGGTATGGCAACTGCAAGTCCCTACAGAGGGTGGCGAGTAGGGCTGTTACGGTGACTGTGTTACCGCCACACTGGTGGTCAAAAGTCATGATAGCATTAGGCTTCTCCAAGCTCTGATGCTGCTGATGAACCATAGTACTGGTACTCCCTGTATACAGCCATGTTATTCCCTGGTACCCCTGCACATTGACTCAGTACTATTACATGGTACTTCCTGTATATAGCCATGTTATTCTTTTCTCGTTATTCGCTGTATTTATTCCCTGTCACTATTAATATATTCACTGAGTGTACAAAACATTAGGAACATCTGCTCTTTCCATGACAGACTGACCAGGTGAATCCCGCTGAAAGCTATGATCCTTTGTTGACGCCACCTGTTAAATGCACTTCAATCAGTGTGATGAAGGGGAGGAGACACCTTAAAGAAGGATTTTTAAGCATTGAGACATGGATTTTGTATTTGTGCCATTCAGAAGGTGAATGGGCAAGACAAAATATTGAATTGCCTTTGAACAGGGTATGGTATTAGGTGCCAGGCACACCAGTTTGAGTACGTCAAGAACTGCAACGCTGCTGGGTTTTTCACCCTCAACAGTTTCCCTTGTGTGTCAAGAATGGTCCACCACCCAAAGAACATCCGTCCAGCTTGACACAACGGTGGGAAGCATTGGAGTCAACATGGGCCAGCATCCCTGTGGAACGCTTTCGACACCTTGTAGAGTCCATGAAGGTCAGTCGATCCGGAAAATTTCAAGAACTTTGAAAGTTTCTTTGAGTGCAGTCGCAAAAACCATCAAGCAATATGATAAAACTGGCTCTCAGGAGGACTGCCACAGGAAAGGAAGACCCAGAGTTACCTCTGCTGCAGAGGACACGTCCATTATAGTTAACTGCACCTCAGATTGCAGCCCAAATAAATGCTTCACAGAGTTCAAGTAACAGACACATCTCAACATCAACTGTTCAGAGGAGACTGCATAAATCAGGCCTTCATGGTCAAATTGCTGCAAAGAAACCACTGCTAAAGGACACCAAGAAGAAGAGACTTGTTTGGGCCAAGAAACATTAGACCGGTGGAAATCTGTCCTTTGGTCTGATGAATCCAAATTTTAGATATTTGGATCCAACCGCCGTGTGAGATGCAGAGTAGGTGAATGGATGATCTTCGCATGTGTGGTTCCCACCTTGAAGCATGGAGAAGGTGGTGTGACGGTGTGGGCGTGTTTTGCTGGTGACACTGTCAGTGTTTTATTTAGAATTCAAGGCAAACTTAAACAGCATGGCTACTGCAGCATTCTGCAGCGATACACCATCCCATCTGGTTTGCACTTGGTGTTTTTCAACACGACATTGACCCAAAACACACCGCAAGTTGGCTCCGATCTCTCCTCCATCTCCACTATGCTTTTGTTTCTCCCATGTGCTCAAATTTCTCCCCTGTGCTGCGGTCTCTCCCTCTCCCCTGTGCTCCAGTCTCTGCTCGCTCTCCCCTGTGCTCCAGTCCATGCTCGCTCTCCCCTGTGCTCGGGTCTCTCCTCCCTCTCCCCTGTGCTCCGGTCTCTGCTCGCTCTCCCCTGTGTTCTGGTCTCTCCTCCCTCTTCCCTGTGCCATGGTCTCTCCTCTCTCTCCCCTGTGCTCCGGTCTCTCCTCTCTCTCCCCTGTGCTCCGGTCTCTCCTCTCTCTCCCCTGTGCTCCGGTCTCTCCTCTCTCTCCCCTGTGCTCCGATTTTTCCTCTCTCTCCCCTGTGCTCCGGTTTCTCCTCTCTCTCCCCTGTGCTCCGGTCTCTCCTCTCTCTCCCCTGTGCTCCGATTTTTCCTCTCTCTCCCCTGTGCTCCGGTTTCTCCTCTCTCTCCCCTGTGCTCCGGTCTCTCCTGTCTCTCCTCTGTGCTCCTGTCTCTCCCCCGTGCTCCGGTTTCTCCTCCCTCTCCCCTGTGCTCTGGTCTCTCCTGTCTCTCCTCTGTGCTCCAGTTTCTTCCCTGTGAACCTGCCTCTCCCCTCTCTCCTATGTGTGGGGAAGTAAAATTACCTAAGTGGGAAGCTTTGAAAAATGTTTGATGTATAAAGTGCATGTCCTGTTTCATTTGCAATAAATGGTTGACTCTCTCCTCAAATCAAATGTCACATTAGCTGAATACAACAGGTGTGGTTTGTTGTTTGTTAAGTGTTGCAGTCATTTCAGTCGCTGTAGTAGCTGTCATGTATAGTGTTGAGTCATCCGCATACATAGAAACTCTGGATTTACTAAAAGCCAGTGGCATGTCATTAGTAAAGATTGAAAAAAAGTAATGGGCCTAGACAGCTACCCTGGGGTATTCCTGCTTCTACCTGGATTATGTTGGAAAGTCTTCCATTAAAGAACACCCTCTGTGTTCTGTTAGACAGGTAACTCTTTATCCACAATATAGCAGGGGGTGTAAAGCCATAACACATACACTACCGTTCAAAAGTTTGGGCTCACTTAGAAATGTCCTTGTTTTTGAAAGAATGCTAATTTTTTGTCCATTTAAATAACATCAAATTGATCAGAAATACAGCGTCGACATTGTAGCTGGAAACGGTTGTTTTTTTAAATGGAATATCTACGAAGGCGTACAGAGCCCCATTATCAGCAACCATCACTCACTCCTGTGTTCCAATGGCACATTGTGTTAGCTAATCCAAGTTTATTATTTTTAAAGGCAAATTGATCATTAGAAAACTCTTTTGCAATTATGTTAGCACAGCTGAAAACTTGTCTTGATTAAAGAAGCAATTAAACTGGCCTTCTTTAGACTCGTTGAGTATCTAGAGCATCAGCATTTGTGGGTTCGATTACAGGCTCAAAATGGCCAGAAACAAATGTCTTTCTTCTGAAACTTTTCAGTCTATTCTTGTTCTGAGAAATTAAGTTTATTCCATGCGAGATATTGCCATGAAACTGAAGGTCTCGTACAAGGCTGTGTACTACTCCCTTCACAGAACAGCACAATCTGGCTCTAACCAGAATAGAACGAGGAATTGGAGGCCCCGGTGCACAACTGAGCAAGAGGACAAGTACATTAGCGTGTCTAGTTTGAGAAACAGATGCCTCAAAAGTACTCAACTGGCAGCTTAATTAAATAGTACCCGCAAAACACCAGTTTCAACGTCAACAGTGAAGAGGCGACTCCGGGATGCTGGCCTTCTAGACAGAGTTCCTCTGTCCAGTGTCTGGGTTCTTTTGCCCATCTTAATCTTTTCTTTTTATTGGCCAGTCTGAGATATGGCTTTTTCTTTGCAACTCTCCCTAGAAGGCCAGCATCCCGGAACAGTAATGTACATTTTTACAGCAGCAGACTATGATCAATAATGTCAAAAGCCACACTGAAGTCTAACAAAACAGCCCCCACAATCTTTTGTCATCAATTTCTTTAAGCCAATCATCAGTTATCAGTTAAGTGCTGTGCTTGTTGAATGTCCTTCCGTATAAGCATGCTGGAAGTTTCTGGTCAATTTGTTTACTGTAAAATAGCATTGTATCTGGTAAAACACAATTTTTTCCAAGGGTTTACTAAGCGTTGGTAACAGGCTGATTGGTTGGCTATTTAAGCCGTTAAAGGGGGCTATACTATTATTGGGTGGCGGAATGACTTTTGCTTCCCTCCAAGCCTGGGGGCACACACATTCTACTTGGCTTAAATTGAAAATATGGCAAATAGGAGTGGCATTATTGTCCTCTATTATCCTCAGTAATTTTCCATCCTAGTTGTCAGCAGAGGTGGGACCAAGTCATTGTTTTACATGTCACAAGTAAGTCTCAAGTCTTAGCCCTCAAGTCCCAAGTCAAGTCCCAAGTCAAGACAGGCATGTCCGAGTCAAGTCTCAAGTCAAGACCGTCAAGTATCAAGTCAAGTCTCAAGTCCTAAACTTTGAGTTTTGAGTCCTAAACAAGTCATAATGTGCTCTTCACCAAATGTAATAACATTTCATATTTAGTATATTACATTTACGCAAATCATAAATGCTTTTAAAAATATCGATATATTTATTACTTTCCAAATAAACATAATTTCCATGGAAATACATGGGTAGCCATGAGAAAGACCCCCCCCAATAGTGATCGACTATAGAGGATTGCAATCGGGCGATGTAGGCGTGTACACAATCACCCAACCTTAACACAGACACTCTCTGTGTGGTTACAGTAGGCTAACATATGTCAATGGTTTTAGGAACAGCAGTAACATCAGGCAGGATTTAGGCTACCAACTGCCTAGCCAGTTGTAGCTCAATTTTGGGTGCAATGATTACGCTCCCGCTGGAGGTTCCGGACTGCAGATCGTCGCCGGAGGCTCTGAACTGGGAACCCCCGCTGGAGGCTCCGGAATGCGGATCGTCGCTGGAGGCTCTGAACTGGGAACCGTCACTGGAGGCTCCGGACTGGGGACCGTCGCTGGAGGCTCCGGACAGGCGACCTTCGCTGAAGGCTCTGGACTTGGGACCGTCGCTGGAGGCTCCGTACCATGGATTTTCACTGCAGGCACCGGGACATGGATCATCACTGGAGGCTTCGTGCCATGGATCACCACTAGAGGCTTCGTATGTGGAGCCGGAACAGGTCTCACTGGACTGAGGAGACGTACTGGAGGCCTGGTGCGTGGAGCTGCCACAGGGCTTACCAGGCTGGGGAGACATAGTGGAGGCCTGGTACGTGGAACCGGAACAGGTCTCACCAGACTGGGGGGATGCACTGGAAGCCTGGTGCGTGGAACAGGCACCGGATACACTGGGCTCTGGAGGCGCACTAGAGGTCTCGAGCGTAGAGCTGGCACAACCCGTCCTGGCTGGATGCCCACATCCACCCGGAAAATGCGGGGCGCTGGCACAGAGCGCACCGGCCTGTGAATGCTCACTGGAGACACCGTGCGCATCACTGCGTAACACGGTGCCTGACCAGTCACACGCTCCCCACGGTATGCATGGGGAGTTGGCTCAGGTCTAAACCCTGACTCCGCCAACCTGTGCTTGTTGGTTGGTATAACTCCTCGTAACGTCGCCATTCCGCTTTCGCTGCCTCCATCTCCTCCTTTGGACGGCGATACTTCCCGGCCCTTGTCCAGGGTCCTGCTCCCTCCAGGATTTCCTCCCAGGTCCAGTCCTCCTGACCATGCTGCTTGGTCCGTTGGTGGTGGGATCTTCTGTAACGTCCGTCGTTCGAATGAGACCAAGGTGCAGCGTGGTAGGCGTACATTTTCTTTAATATATAAATGTTCACCAAAAAAAACAATAAACAACTCAACTAACAAAAAGCTTAGGAGTGCAACCCATGCAATAAACAAAGACCAAATCCCACAACAGAAAGTGGGAAAAAGGGCTGCCTAAGTATGATTCCCAATCAGAGATAAAGATAGACAGTTACCTCTGATTGGGAACCATACTCGGCCAAAAACAAAGAAATAGACAACATAGAATACCCACCCAAATCACACCCTGAATTAACCAAATAGAGAAATAAAATGGCTCTCTAAGGTCAGAGCGTGACAGAGGGTATCAAGTCAGGTCGAGTCAACAGGCTCAAGTCCAAGTCAAGCCACGAGTCATTGCTGTTAAAGTCAATGTCGAGTTGTAAGTCATCATATTTGTGACTCGAGTCTGACTCGAGTCCAAGTCATGTGACTCGAGTCCACACCTCTGGTTGTCAGACTCTGGTGGCTTGACATTGTTGATAGACAGACACCAATCATAATTTGGTCAGATATATATGAATGTGTTGTGTCAGCTTTTGTTTGCTGGCATAGCTCCCTAAATTTGCTAATCTTGCCAATGAAAAAATCATTAAAGGCAATATCAGTTGGTTTTGTTATGAATGAGCCATCTGATTCAACGAATGATGGAGCTGAGTTTGCCTTTTTTTATGACTTGTAAGTTTGATACAAGTGATGATAGGAGGTTGTGGTTCTAGAGGATATAAAAGGGGAGGTGCAAGACATTGGCATGTGTGACTGAGCAGTGCCATGACAAGAGATTATAAAGTAGGCTGCAACATGTAGAAATACTACAATACATTAACTAGAATAAACAACTAAGCCAGTGCAGGCGTCAAACTATGAGCTTGCAAACAACACATGTACACAGGTTACAATTTTACAAGGCACGTATTGTACTTTAGCCAGGCAAAGGAATTGGGCTGCCAGCACAAACGCTGAACAAAAATGAGACAAAACTTGCTGCTTATATAGGTGAGGAAGGGAGAGGAATGGTGATTATCAGAATGTGGGCATGTCCATCGGATAATTAGGGAATTGGTGAGATGGCATGATCCTTCAGAACATCGCTAGAAAATGCATATTGTTTATTCTCGTGGGAGAGGGCTCGACGGACTAGTGAATTGAATCTTTTAAATGAAAAGTAGCCTGGTAGGCCTCCCGAGTGGCGCTGTGGCCTAAGGCATTGCATTCCAGTGTTGCGGCGTCACTACAGCCTGGGGTTCACTCATCGTGCTCTAGCGACTCCTTGTGGTAGGCTGGGCACTTGCAGGCTGACCCTCGGTCATCTGTTGAACAGTGTTTCCTCTGACACAGTGGTGCAGCTGGCTTCCGGGTTAAGCGAGCGGGTGTTAAGAAGCGCGGTTAGGCGGGTCATGTTTCTGAGGACGCATGACTCGACCTTCGCCTCCCCCGAGCCCGTTGGGGAGTTGCAGCGATGAGACAAGATCATAATAATGAAATTGTGGAGAAAAAGGGGGTAGAAATTATAACAAATAATCAGTCAGTAGCCAAAGTCTACACCCCTTCATTGGTGATTGGATTCTTCAGTAAAGTTTTTGTTGCCATTCAATAAGACGACTCCTTTTCATGCAAAAAATGTATTTATAAATACTGTTCCAAACATCTTAGATGTAAAATTGCACAACTAAGATGTCCTTGGCCAAAAAGTCAAAATCAAATCAAATCAAATGTTAATAATCACATGCACCGAATACAACAGTTAAACAGTTAAATGCTTACTTACGAGCCCCTAACTAACAATGCAGTTCTAAAAAATACAGATAAGAATAAGAAATAAAAGTAACAAGTAATTAAAGAGCAGCAGTAAAACAACCATAGCCGAGACTATATACATGCTGGTACCGATACAGAATCGATGTGCGGGGGCACCGGTTAGTTGGGGTAATATGTACATGTAGGTAGAGTTATTAAAGGGACTATGTGTAGCTGATAAAAACAGAGAGTAGCAGCGGTGTAAAAGAGGGGGACGGGGCAATGCAAATAGTCTGAGTAAAAATGTATCATAGATTTCTTGAGTAATCTTAAATAAAGTCAGACTATTTTGAGCAATAGCTAAAATGGACAAACAAAAAGTAGTATTTCTGCTTTTTTCTAGTTTTACAAGCCAATGTCTTTTAAGGGAGTATGCGAGCACATTCATTTTGTTCTCCTAGTCGACTTCGGCTAGCCGCCAACCGAACTGAAGCTTGGTGACGCCTTAAGGAGAACCTCTGGTCCCTCATCAACTTGCCACATCACTCAGCTGGAATCCTTAATTGGAGAACTGCCACGTCTGTTTGAGATAAAACAACAAATAGGTTAATCTAAACAACAACAAATAGGTTATTGTAAACAACAACAAAAAAACTTTTTTATATTGAACAAGCCATTGTTGAGGAGGCGCTTGTAAGTAAGCATTTTACATTACTGTTTAGATCTGTTGTATCCTGTGCATGCGACAAATACACTTTGATTTGATTTTCTCGCTGACAACATTGCACGTGCGACAGAACAGCTAAATATGTACTGGCTTTTCTTTTTTTCACGCCTCTGTTTGTTTCATCAACAAAACAATGACAAAGGCCCTGGGAGCGAACAGTGGCGCTGTTTCCCCTCATGCTGATTCCATCTTTAAAGAGGAGAAAAGAGACTTGGATAATCAAATGAAGTGAACACTTCATTACATCTTTAAACTAATGAGACACTTTGTTGAAGACATTAATCTTGTCCAGATGTGTCTCAAAGGATGTATTGAATATGGTTGCAAAATTCAGGAAACTTTCCACAAATTTGGGGGAATTTCTGGGGAGTTTGGGATTTTGGGGGGGGGGGGGGTTTTCTGGAATTTTACAACCCCTAAGCACTTACCATTTTAGTGACAATCGTAAATAAACATTAAGCCCTCATATCGTTCTAACATTGTATCAGTCATAAACTTTTAGTGATTCAACCCGTTGGCAACCCTTTTATAACGCATAATGAATTAATTAGTGTTTTCTGTCATCCAATAGTGTATTATACTGTAGGTCTGAAGGTTCTTTATTACACAAGGGCTATACATGCATTCAATTGAATTCAATACAACTTTATTTGCATGCATATATAATGTAGTCACACATTAGTTGTATTGTGTGGTTTAGCTGTAAGCATTCATAACAGCTTGCAGCTCCATCTATCCTAAGAACCCTTATAAATGCATAAATGCCTATAATACATCACACGCAGGTGGCTCATAGAAATTGTTACCACCATTATATTAATTTTCTATGCTGCCAACCAAATCCCACTTACACAGAAGAGTGTTTCCACTGTAGTTAACTGGGTGACTGAAGACTATAGCCAACCAACAGGAATTGTATTCAGCCTGCATTCATGTGCCTTTTTAAAAGGCTTTGTCTGCGTCCCAAATGTTTCTAAATTTGTGTTCAAAATATTAAGAACACGATCCTAATGTTGAGTTGCACCCCCTCCCCTTTTGCCCTCAGAACACCTCTACATGGTGTTGAAAGCATTCCATAGGGATGCTGGCCCATGTTGACTCCAATGATTTCCACAGTTGTCAAGTTGGCTGGATGTCCTTTGTGTGGTGGACCATTTTTGATACACACAGGAAACTGTCGAGTGTGAAAAACCCAGCAGTGTTGCAGTTCTTGACACAAACCGGTGCGCCTAGCACCTACTATCATGCCCTGTTCAAAGGCACTATTTTGTCTTGTCTATTCACCCTCTGAATGGCAAACATACTCAATCCATCTCTCAAGGCTTCTTTAACCTGTCTCCTCCCCTTGATGTACACTGATTGAAGTGGATTTAACATCAATAAGGGATCATAGCTTTTACCTGGATTCACCTGGTCAGTCTGTCATGGAAAGAGTGTTCTTTATGTTTTGTACACTCTCAGGTTTTTCGGTCAAAAACTGTAAAATCACCATGAATTCAGCTAAAAATGTATTTAATGTTGGAAATATTTGGGGTATATTATTTTGGGGTTTAGTCCAATTTGCAGTGCGCAAATTATTAGAATTATGTTCCGGCCCCCCGACCTTCCGCTCCGACAAAAATTGGACCGTGGCTGAATATCGTTGCCTGACCCGGACATAGGGAATAGGTTGCCATTTGGGACACACCCTTTGGAAAGGAGCATCAAATGAAGTATCCTTGTTTTGACAACGCATTAAGATGTTCATGCCCCTGAAGTGTGATGGTTGCTGCTCATCTGTGATTAAATGTTTCTGAAGTCAATATCTATTAGTTCATAAATTAACAAATTAATGAATATGAGTGGCTGGTGCCCACTAGCTACATGAAAAGAGACACTCACCTCATTTGAAAAGAGCTTGAGTGGCTATTTGAATGGGTGAGGGTGGGTGGTTGTGTGCGTGCAAATGCATGTACAGTATGTGTGCACTGTAAAAAATTCTAGTTTCAACTAATTATTATTATTATGTAACTGGTTCCACAACCTTTTAACTCAACCTTTCAGTCAAAGTGTTACGTGAACATAATATTTTTAGTTTTCCCAAACTTGGCTCCAACTTGAGAACTTAGGCAAATATTCAGTCAACTTAAAATGTTTGTTAAATTTTGTTCATTTATCTAGAAATTATTATTATAAATATTTCACAAAAAAAGGCTGTGGAAGTAGTTGCACACACGTAGCTTTTGACATACAATGTTTTCATTTGACATATTTGACAAACATTGACATACATGATTACATTGTGCTATGGGTGGGTGTTGTTATCGTGACCAGTGAGCTGAGGTAAGGCGGAGCTTTACCTAGCATAGAATTATAGATGACCTGGAGCCAGTGGGTCTGGCGACGAATATGTAGCAAGGGCCAGCCGACTAGAGCATACAGGTCGCAGTGGTGGGTGGTATAAGGGGCTTTGGTAACAAAACGGATGGCACTGTGGTAGACTGCACCCAGATTGCTGAGAAGTTATTTTTTAGATGACATCGCCGAAGTCGAGGATTGGTAGGTTAGTCAGTTTTACTAAGGTAAGTTTGGCGGCGTGAGTGAAGGAGGCTTTGTTGCGAAATAGAAAGCCGATTCTAGATTTGATTTTGGATTGGGGCGGCAGGGTAGCCTAGTGGTTAGAGCATTGGACTAGTAACCGAAAGGTTGCAAGTTCAAATCCCGAGCTGACAAGGTACAAAATCTGTCGTTCTGCTCTGAACAGGCAGTTAACCCACTGTTCCTAGGCCGTCATTGAAAATAAGAATTTGTTCTTAACTGACTTGCCTAGTAAAATAAGGGTAAAATTAAATAAAAAATTGGAGATGTTTGATATGAGTATGGAAGGAGAGTTTACAGTCCAGCCAGACACCTAGGTATTTGTAGTTGTCCACATATTCTAGGTCAGAAAAGACGGAAGGAGTGTTGTATGGCATTGAAGCTCATTTGGAGGTTAATTAACACAGTGTCCAAAGAAGGGCCAGATGTATACAGAATGGTGTTGTCTGCGTAGATGTGGATCAGGGAATCACCCCCAGCAAGAGCGACATCGTTGACATATACAGAGAAAAGAATTGTCCCGAGAATTGAATCCTGTGGTACCCCCATAGAGACTGCCAGAGGTCCGGACAACAGGCCCTCCGATTTGACACACTGAACTCTATCAGAGAAGTAGGTAGTAAACCAGGAATCATTTGAGAAACCAAGGCTGTCGAGTCTGCCAATAAGAATGTGGTGATTGACAGAGTCGAAAGCCAGGTAGATGAATACGGCTGCACAGTAATTTCTCTTATCGATGGAGGTTATGATATTGTTTAGGACCTTGAGCGTGGCTGAGGTGCACCCATGACCAGCTCTGACTCCAGATTGCATAGCGGAGAAGGTATGGTGGGATTCGAAATGGTCGGTAATCTGTTTATTTGGCTTTCGAAGACCTTAGAAAGACAGGGTAGGATAGATATACAGTGGGGTGAACAGGTATTTGATACACTGCCGATTTTGCAGGTTTTCCTACTTACAAAGCATGTAGAGGTCTGTAATATTTATCATGGGTGCACTTCAACTGTGCACCAACAAAAATCCAGAAAATCACATTGTATGATTTTTAAGTAATTAATTAGCATTTTATTGCATGACATAAGTATTTGATCACCTACCAACCAGTAAGATTTCCAGCTCTCACACACCTGTTAGTTTTTCTTTAAGAAGCCCAAGATACAGGAAACGTATGATCTCTGTAATTGCAAACAAAGGTTTCTGTACCAAATATTAAGTTCTGCTTTTCTGATGTATCAAATACTTATGTCATGCAATAAAATGCAAATGAATTACTTAAAAATCATACAATGTGATTTTCTAGATTTTTGTTTTAGATTCCGTCTCTCACAGTTGAAGTGTACATATGATAAAAATTACAGACCTCTACATGCTTTGTAAGTAGGGAAAACCTGCAAAATCGGCAGTGTATCAAATATTTGTTCTCCCCACTGTAGGTCTATAGCAGTTTGGGTCTAGAGTGTCACCCCCTTTGAAAAGGGGGATGACCGCGGCAGCTTTCCAATCTTTGGGAATCTCCGATGATACAAAAGAGAGGTTGAACAGGCTAGTATGTGGTTGCAACAATTTCTGCAGATAATTTTAGAAAGAGAAGGTCCAGATTGTCTAGCCTGGATGATTTGTAGGGGTCCAGATTTTGCAGCTCTTTCAGAACATCAGCTATCTAGATTTGGGTGAAGGAGAAATGGTGGGGGTTTGGGCGGGTTGCTGTGGAGGGTGCCGTGCAGTAGACCGGGGTAGTGATAGCCAGGTGGAAAGCATGGCCAGCTGTAGAGAAATGCTTATTGAAATTCTCAATTATAGTGGATTTATCGGTGGTAACAGTGTTTCCTAGCCTCAGAGCGGTGGGCAGCTGGGAGGAGGTGCTCTTGTTCTCCATGGACTTTACAGTGTCCCACAACTTTTTGGAATTAGTTGCAGATGCACATTTCTGTTTGAAAAAGCTAGCCGTTGCTTTCCTGACTGACTGTGTGTATTGGTTCCTGACTTCCCTGAACAGTTGCATATCGCAGGGACTATTCAATGCTATTTCTGAACCAAGGGCTGTATCTGTTGTTAGTTCTACATTTTTTGAAAGGGGCATGCTTATTTAACCTCTAGCGTTGAGCAATCCCGTATCCGGGAGCGTAATCATAGCCTCAAGCTCATTACCATAACGCAACGTTAACTATTCATGAAAATCGAAAAATGAAATGAAATATATATATTGGCTCACAAGCTTAGCCAACACTGTCATCTCAGATTTTCAAAATATGCTTTTCAACCATAGCAAAACAAGCATTTGTGTAAGAGTATTGATAGCTAGCATAGCATTAAGCCTAGCATTCAGCAGGCAACATTTTCACAAAAACAAGAAAAGCATTCAAATAAAATAATTTACCTTTGAAGAACTTCGGATGTTTTCAATGAGGAGACTCTCAGTTAGATAGCAAATGTTCAGTTTTTCCAAAAAGATTACTTGTGTAGGAGAAATCGCTCCGCTTTGTTCAAAATCTGAAAATGCAGTCTCTACAACGCCTAACTTTTTACCAAATTAACTCTATAATATCGACAGAAACATGGCAAACGTTGTTTAGAATCAATCCTCAAGGTGTTTTTCACATATCTATTCGATGATAAATCATTCGTGGCAGCTGTGTTTCTCCTCGAAGCAAACGAAAAATACACGCAGCTGGAGATTACGCAATAATTGCAATTTAGGACACCAAGCGGCCACCTGGTAGATGTGGTCTCTTAAGGTCAATCTCCCAATGATTTGCCTACAAATACGTCACAATGCTGTCGACACCTTGGGGAAACGACAGAAAGTCTAAGCTCATTCGTGACCCATACACAGCCATATAAGGAGACATTGGAACACAGCACATTCAAAATCTGGGGCACTTCCTGTATGAAATGTCATCTTGGTTTCGCCTGTAGCATTAGTTCTGTGGCACTCACAGACAATATCTTTGCAGTTTTGGAAACGTCAGAGTGTTTTCTTTCCAAAGCTGTCAATTATATGCATAGTCGAGCATCTTTTCGTGACAAAATATCTTGTTTAAAACGGGAACGTTTTTTTATCCATAAATTAAAAGAGCGCCCCCTATATCCAAGAAGTTAAGATAGTGAGGAAATTACTTTTAAAGAACGACCAGGCATCCTCGACTGACGGAATGAGGTCAATATCCTTCCAGGATACCCGGGCCAGGTCGATTAGAAAGGCCTGCTCGCTGAAGTGTTTTAGGGAACGTTTGACAGTGATGAGGGGTGGTCGTTTGACCGCGGACACATAGCGGATGCAGACAATGAGGCAGTGATCGCCGAGATCCTGATTGAAAACAGCAAAGGTGTATTTGGAGGGCAAGTTGGTCAGGATAATATCTATGACGGTGCCCATGTTTACGGATTTAGGGTTGTACCTGGTGGTTTCCTTGATCATTTGTGTGAGTTTAAGAGCATCTACCTTAGATTGTAGGACTGCTGGGGTGTTAAGCATATCCCAGTTTAGGTCACCTAACAGAACGAACTCTGAAGATAGATGGGGGGAAATCAATTCACATATGGTGTCCAGGGCACAGCTGGGAGCTGAGGGGGGTCTATAACAGGCGGCAACAGTGAGAGACTTATTTCTGGAGAGATTAATTTTAAAAATTAGAAGCTCAAACTATTTGGGCATAGACCTGGAAAGTATGACAGAACTTTGCCAGCTATCTCTGCAGTAGATTGCAACTCCTCCCCCTTTGGCAGTTCTATCTTGATGGAAAATGTTGTAGTTGGGTCTGGAAATCTCCGAATTTTTGGTGGTCTTCGTAAGCCAGGATTCAGACAGGGCAAGGACATCAGGGTTGGCGGAGTGTGCTAAAGCAATGAGTAAAACAAACTTAGGGAGGAAGCTTCTGATGTTAACATGCATGAAACCAAGGCTTTTTTGATTACGGAAGTCAACAAATGAGAGTGCCTGGGGACACGCAAGGCCTGGGTTAACTTCCACATCACCCGAGGAACAGAGGAGGAGTAGGATGAGGGTACGGCTAAAGGCTATCAAAACTGGTCGTCTCGTGCGTTGGGGACAGAGAATTAAAGGAGCGGATTTATGGGCATGGTAGAATAGATTCAGGGCATAATATGCAGACAGGGGTATGGTGGGGTGTGGGTACAGTGGAGGTAAGCCCAGAGTGATAATAAGAGAGGTTGCCTCTCTGGACACGCTGGTTATACTGGGTGACGTCACCGCATGTGTGGGAGGTGGTAGAAAGGAGGTATATGAGGCATGTAGAGTGGGACGACGGGCTCCGCAGTGAACTAAAACAATGATAACTATCCTAAACAACAGTATACAAGGCATATTTACATTTGAGAGAGACATAAAGCAAGGCATAAAGCAATCACAGGTGTTGATTGGGAGAGCTTGCAAAGACAACAACCTGTAAGACAACAACAGCTAATCAGCTAAGACAACAGCAACAGCAACAGGTAAAATGGCGATGAATGGGCATGAGGGTTGGTTAACTACACACAGAGCTTAGTTTGGGGCTAGGGCCGACAGATAAACAAAAGTAAACAAAGTGGAGTACCGTGATAAATGAACAGTCCAGCAGGCATCAGCTATGTAGCCAAGTGATCATAGGGTTCAGTGAACATCAATAGATGGAACAGGGAAGCCGCGGGTAGTCGTTGCTATGCTAGCACGCGGGAGACACAGAGTTTAAAGTTAGCAGGCGGGGTAATTAGAAGCATTGCTAAAATAATAGCGGATCCGTGTCACATTGATTGAGGCGGGTTACCAGTAGGTATATTTAATTTAAAAATGGAAAAGTGATTGACAAATAAATTGAAATATATACAAAAAAAGATAAAAATACAAAAAGTAAACGAGAGGACGACAAACCACATCTGCACTGCTACACCATCTTGGGGAAAAGAAAAAAAATAATTCTAGTTGAATGAACATATGAGACAAGTTGAGCAAACACATAATGTAAGTTGACTGACCCTTTTTCAAGTTAATGCTAAGTTTGGATCAACTTAACATTTTAAGTTCAGGTAGCACTTTAATTGAACAGTTCAGAAACTAAAAAAGGCTGTGTAACCAATTACTTAATAATAATTAGTTGAAACTACATTTTTTTAACTGTGTGTGTGTGTGTGTTATTAGATTAAGTGACATCCAGTATCTCTGTCCCAGTAATGTGTGATCAGAGACAGAGAGGCATGCCTGTTCCCCCCTGGGCCCCATAACACTATTGTTTCATGTCTTCTCTCCTCCCTTTTCTCTTGTCACACACCACACACACACTCCTTCATCTCCTCCCTCTCTGCTGTGTGTAAGACCAGGTCGTCAACCCGTGTCTCCCCAAGGTCACAACCCCAGCCCCCTTTCCATATAATCGGGTCATTTAGCATCATAGCATCGACTTATTGCTTTGTCTAAGGGTCAAAAGTGAATTGAGCGAATGCACTTGTCACTCGTGATTTGTGTCCATGTTATTGCATCTCATCGTGCAATAGCTAGCCTACAGAAGCCTCTGCCCATTGACTAAACAGAGCAAATAATGTCACCTGACTGCTAGCCACCACCAAAAGTCAAGTACACTATAAAGCATGCCGTTCGTGGTCACTATTATTGAATTCCAGTGGTGTAAACTGGGAAACCCACATATCTATCCATATCTATTGTCTGTGTTACAGTAGTTTCATGGCTAAGCTGAAATGAAGTTGATTGTATCCCAAGTGGCACGCTATTTCCTATATAGTGCACTACTTTTGACCCTATGGGTCCTGGTCAAAAGCAGTGCAATATAAAGAGAATAGGGTGCCATTTGAGATGCAGACGTTGTCTGTCTTCTTCTCAAAGCTGTTGCTGTAAAATGAGCCAAAGTGGGGCATTGGGATTAAATGGGTTTATGCCATCCCGTATGAGTACAGTATTAATTCAGGGAACAAAGTAGCACAGCAGCAGATTGGACTCAAGTTACTCCTTCAATCTCAAGTGTCAGGTCATCACACGTGTTTAGTCTGTCAGTGACTGAAGGAAGTGAGAGGTCTTGTACTGTATGCCTGAAGTGGGTATGTCCCAAATGGCATCCTATGTAGTGCACTACTTTTGTCCAGACCCCTTTTGGCCCTGGTCAAAAGTAGTGCACTACATAGGGGATAGGGGGCCATTTGGGATGTGTTCACTATGACTTCCGTTACAGCATTGTGACTCTGTAATTAACTGTTAATTTGTGTTCTTTATTTTCTATTTCAGGAGGCGGCCACTTTTGCCAAAGAGCAAGGTTTCGAGGAGGTGAGTTACCGCCGAATGCACACCACTAAACAGATCCTAAAGGTTTATTTTAGCTGATAATTTAGTTCTTTTTTGGACAGTGATTGATGTGCTATTATACACTCCAGGCCTTGCAGCAGTTGCTATGGAAACCTGGTAGTCGTCATGGTTTCTTTGTTCAGCCATCTCTCTCTTTCTCTCTCTCTCTGTCTCTCTGTGTGTGTGTGTCTGTGTGTGTGTGTGTGTCTGTGTGTTATGACGCACTCCGCTAGGTCTGCACCCAACATCGCCTACAGATGTTATGTATTGAATTTTGAAAAGCCTCTTGGGAAGCTGAGAAGTTGGGCATGGTTTCAAGCCTTCCCTCTCTCTATCTCTCTATCTCTCTCTCTCTCTCTCTCTCTCTCTCTCTCTCTCTCTCTCTCTCTCTCTCTCTCTCTCTCTCTCTCGCTCTGCCTCTCTCTCTCTGCCTCTCTCTCTCTGCCTCTCTCCCTGCCTCTCTCTCTCTCTCTCTCTCTCTCTCTCTCTCTCTCTCTCTCTCTCTCTCTCTCTCTCTCTCTCTCTCTCTGCCTCTCTCTCTCTCTCTCTCTCTCTCTCTCTCTCTCTCTCTCTCTCTCTCTCTCTCTCTCTCTCTCGCTCTGCCTCTCTCTCTGCCTCTCTCTTTCTTGCGAGCACACTGCCGCTCTTTTTCTCTCGCTCTGCTTCTCTACCTCCCTGTTCTCCCACTCGCTCTATCTCTTTCTGAATCTCTCTCTCTGCCGCTCTCTCTCTCCATCTCTCATTTCAATTAAATTTGATAAATGCTTTATTGGCATGAATGGCTGGTTGCCACTGTTGCCAAAGCAATGTATATATAAATTAACAATATGCTTGAGGAACAACAGTATATGACAACAAAAACAAGAATACATTGAGAATAATACACACGAGAAAACATCTAATTGGGGGATTTAATTTATACAGGGTCTTTCTAAATGCAAAATATGCTCTCTCTGTATTTCTGCCTCTTTCTCCGGCTGCCTCTCTCTCTTTGGGGGCTGACAGGTTGCCTGGTTAAAAAGCTTCTCTCATTAGTATCATTACTCCCAGGGATGATATGTCTCCCCTCTCCCTGCTACAGTATAATATAGCACTAACACAAAATTGTACAGTGCACACAGTATCCTTTTAATAACCAAATTACTGCCACCTGTGGTTTTAGATTATGTAAATTAAAATGACATAAAATATGTTTTAAGTGGGGCTGCGCATTAAATGACGAATACATGTTTAGCTTTGCCTGCCTCTTTGCTGCCTTTTCAAAAAATCCTATATCCTGCTTTGCTTTTTAAATATCAATTAAAAAAGACAAACATGTGAAATCTACTTTAGATGTTTTTAAGTGGTTTTTCTCTTTTAAAGGTAGAGCTCTCCCTTGAATATAGTTCTTCTATGTATGAATAATTTTCATCCAGAATCACTTACGGTGTGATCAACGTGACTGGAATGGGAATGGATTCCTGATGGCCCTGACAGCTTCCACAGAGGAGGGAGGGAGGGAGGGAAGCTCACATCACAGAAAGTAAATATAAAGGGCAAAGCGTCAACTCTCCCAGTACTAACCAATTCTCTGACATTTTCTGTGTCAACTTGATTTGCCAGAACACTGCAAAATTGCATCTGATGAATATGATTTTTCAGAGAACAACACTAGTATGGTATTTCTAGATGGTTTCGCGGTTAAATTAGTTTTTTCTGCTTAGACTTATCTTGTTGTCATGTCACGTTTGTAAAAATGTGGTTTGTGCAGCTAGGTGCTCCAAAAATATGTTAATTCACAAGATTGGCAAAGGAGGATGTGCATTGATATTTCTGCTTCCTGCTTTTTGTTTTCATAATAACCATACTAAATAATCTGCTCGTCAGAAATATACATTGTAGCCATGCCAATTACTATTTAATATTTATTCATTAAATGACTAGGTTATGTTTCTCTCTCTTCAAAAAGCCATCAGCACACCTGAAAACAAACTTAGCAGTCGTTCTGATTGTCATCTGTTTCCTTTAAATGGCCAGAGATGAGATGAGGTATCTGTAGACCAGCAATAATGAAATCTATATATATATATATATATCTTTCCTAGGCACTCGTTACATCCCAAATAGCACCCTATTCGCTATAAAGTGCACTACTGGTCAAAAGTAGTGCACTACATAGGGAATAGGGTGCCATTTAGGATGAAACCTCTGCTTCACAAACAACCTCTCTCTATTGAGGAAGATACATTTTTCAGCGGCTTTGATACAGACACAGGAATGTAACATCCTGATAAAGCTGTCATATTATGTGGTTTTAAAAAAACTACTTCAGAGAAATGTGCCTCAGATCATCATAACCCACTAAAGTGCAGATGCTGTTGATTTGGATCCGATCAATTATTGCACAATTAATCATTCACACGTTTGCATTTGTCAGCAGAACAGTAATCCAAATTGACGATGCGAAATGTCTCCTAAACATTTTCTAAATGCACTCATGTTGAATTGAATATGATCTGTTTTCCATATTGTGTTGTTGCCATAGGAAGTTGTTGCCAGGTAAGTCGGCTACACAAACAGGTGTAGTAACATATTGTGTTCATTGTGTGTGTTTTGCCTTCCTCAACTACCTTAATAGTTACCCTATTATAGGGGTAGGGACCCCTATAATAGACCCCTAAACCCCTGTTTTCCTAAACAGACTTAAACTTTTTTTTATTAACCTCTCATAAACCTTAAAGGGTTACATACCCGGGCCGTGTGTTACTCCCGTGGAGATTTTTGCATTTGGTGTCTGGAGTCATTGGAGTGGCTGGCTTGTGGTTCAGTTGAGTTAGTCACAGTGACAAATTGCTTCTTTGCTGTTGCCTGTTAACAGCCTCTGTATTAACCTCTCCATTAGCACTTACTTGGAGTGTTACTCCCATTTTTCCTCTGCCCAATGTCTCGGCGAACCTCTTTAGACTGATTAACGGAGCTTTGGGAAGCATTTAGAGGTGCTAAAGCTCATCGGCTGGAGTGAGGAACGGAGGCAGTATAGCTGGCTGGTGGTATTGGATAAGAGCCGTATCACTCTGATTACTTCCTGCTTGGCTTTATTTGGTTGCTCTAAACGTTCCTCATTGTAGGAAAACACTATACTGCTAGAATTGCCTGAGAAGAGACTTATTGTTGTATAAATTCTACTAATAATATGATAATAAAATACTTAACAATTATAATGTAATGTAATATGGTCATTTAGTAGACGTTTTGAATCCAAGGTGACTTACAGAACTGTCAACATTGAGAGTAGATGTAGCCATGTGAGAATCAAACCCACAATCCACAATTCTCTACAAACCCAACCCACTGAGCCACTGGAACCCAATGATAAAACAGCAGCGCCGTTCATGGTCCACCCTACTGTGAGCTACTGATAGAGACATTCCACCTGCTCATAGTACATCATGATAAGTTAATAGTAAAGCAGCCATGACAGGAGTGGGTTTTTATCACTGTGATGATCAAAGGGAGGCTCACTGGAGAGTTGTGTTAGTCTCCAGGCTCCGAGATATCCAGTCTGTGCACATGCTATCGAGAAATGTGCTGCATCCCAAATGGCATCCTATTCCCCATAGGGCTCTGGTCAAAAGTAGTGTACTATGTAGGGAATAGAGTGTCATTTGGACGCAGACAGGGCCTGCTTCAGGAGGAGAATAATATATAACGTATAATAATAATAATGTATAACACCACCTAGCCGTGTCCCCTTTATTCATTCACGTAGCTTTGTCTAACAACAACAAATCTTCAGCCACACTTTAGGCCATCCTATATCCTAGTTTCATCGTCCCATATAGAATTGTTGATTACTGCATCTGATAATGGATGCAGTTCAGCCCTATATACTTAGTTTTTTCACATTTCTATATGACAAAGCAATGCGCGTTTTTAACCCAGTAATATTGATCTTTTTATCTCTATTAATTATCACTTGATCTCCTCAGTCCAGCCAAGATAGGAAACACTGACCTCTCTCAATCACTTTTGTGAACCCTCATTGACTAAAATGGCCCCCTTAGTAGGCAATAATCAAATCAAATTTGTCACATGCCTTGTAAACAACAGGAAACAAAACATAATCACTACAAAATGGTGCCGATAGAGATGGCAGCTTCGCTTCTATTCCTTAGGAAACTGTGCAGTATTTTGTCTTTTATGTATTATTTATTACATTGTTAGCCCAGAAAACATTGTGTTATTACATACAACCGGGAAGAACTATTGGATATCAGAGAGATGTTACCAGCACAACCAGCAGTACAACCAGGAATACGACTTCCCAAAGCGGATCATCTCTCTGCGCCTCCCAGGGCATTTAAACTGATTCCAGAGGCCAAAACAACACAGCAAGAGAAGATGGTGCTGGAGCGGTCTTCTAGTGAGGCTTCGAATGTGCACCCACCGCTCCCGAGTATATTACTCGCTAATGTCCAGTCCCTAGTTAACAAAGTCAACGAAATCTGGGCAAGAGTTGCTTTCCAAAGAGATATCCGGGATTGTAACATACAATGTTTTACGGAAACATGGCTAGCTGGGGACACGCTGTCGGAGTCTATACAGCCAAAGGGATTTTCAGTGCATCACGCTAACTGGAATAAACATCTCTCCGGTAAGAAGAAGGGCGGCGGGGTATGTTTTATGATTAACGATTCGTGGTGTAATTGTATCAACATACAGGAACTCAAGTCCTTTTGTTCAGCTGACCTAGAATTCCTCACAATCAAATACCGACCGTATTATCTCCCAAGAGAACTCTCCTCGGTTATCGTCACAGCCGTGCATATCCCCCTCAAGCGGATACCAAGACGGCCATCAAGGAACTTCACTGGACTTTCAAACTGGAAACCATATATCCTGAAGCATTTATTGTAGCTGGCGATTTTAACAAAGCTAATTTGAGTACAACGCTACCTGAATTCTATCAGAATACCGATTGCTGTACATGAGCGAGTAACACGCATACAAGGCCCTCCCCCGCCCTCCTTTTGGCAAATCTGACCATGACTCCATCTTGTTGCTCCCCTCCTATAGGCAGACACTAAAACAAGAAGCGCCCGTGCTTAGGTCTATCCAATGCTGGTCTGACCAATCGGATTCCACGCTTCAAGATTGCATCGATCACGTAGACGTGGATATGTTCCTGGTAGCCTCAGATAATAACATTGATGTATATGCTGACTCAGTGAGCCAGTTTATAAGGAAGTCTATAGGAGATGTTGTACCCACTGTTACTATTAAAACGTTCCCTAACCAGAAACCGTGGATTGATGGCAGCATTCACTCAAAGCTGAAAGCAAGTACCACTGCATTTAATCTTGGCAAGGCGACTGGAAATATGACCAAATACAAAGTGTAGTTATTCCCTGCGTAAGGCAATCAAACAAGCACTAGAGGGATAGCACCAGTAAGCCAGTGACTCAGCCCCTGAAATAGGGTTAGAGGTAGAGAATCCCAGAGAATGTATGTAAACTTCTGACCCACCGGGATTGTGATGGTGATGAAAGAAATAAAAGCTTAAATAAATTATTCTCTCTACTATTATTCTGAAATGTCACATTCTTAAAATAAAGTGGTGATCCTAACTGACCTAAAACAGGGAATTCTTACAAGGGTTAAATGTCAGGAATTGTGAAAAACTGAGTTTAAATATATTTGGCTAAGGTGTATGTAAACTTCCGACTTCAAATGTATGTGGCAGGGTCTACAGACAATCACGGATTACAAAAACAAAACCAGCCCCTTCGCGGACATTGGCGTCTTGCTTCCAGAGAAATTAAACCACTTCTTTGCGCACTTTGAGAACAATACAGTGCCACCTACGCGGCCCGCTACCAAAGACTGTGGGCTCTCCTCAAAACATTTAAACGTGTTAACCCTTGCAAGGCTGCTGGCCCAGACGGCATCCCTAGCCGCGTCCTCAGAGCAAGCGCAGACCAGCTGGCTGGTGTGTTTACGGACATATTCAATCAATCCCTATCCCAGTCTGCTGTGCCCACATGCTTCAAGATGGCCACCATTGTTCCTGTTCCCAAGAAAGCTAAGTTAACTGAACTAAAAATGACTATCACCCCGTAGCATTCACTTCTATCATCATGAAGTGCTTTGAGAGACTAGTCAAGGATCATATCACCTCCACCCTACCTGATACCCTCGACCCACTTCAATTTGCTTACCGCCCCAATAGTTCCACAGACGATGCAATCAACATCACACTGCACTGTAAGAATGCTGTTCATCGACTACAGCTCAGAATTCAACACCATAGTACCCTCCAAGCTCATCATTAAGCTTGAGACCCTGGGTCTCGACCCTGCCCTGTGCAACAGGGTCCTGGACTTCCTGATGGGCTGCCCCCAAGTGGTGAAGGAAGGTGTAATGGCGTTCGTCTGTTGAAGGAGAGTCGGACCAAAATGCAGCGTGGTGGTTACTCATGTTCTTTAATGTAGAATTGACGATACATGAGATAACTATAAAATACAAAACAACAAAAGGAACGAGAAAACCTATACAGCCTGTCTGGTGAATAACTAACACAGAGACAGGAACAATCACCCACGAAAAACACAGTGAAACCCAGGCTACCTAAATATGGTTCCCAATCAGAGACAACGAGAATCACCTGACTCTGATTGAGAACCGCCTCAGGCAGCCAAGCCTATGCTAGACACACCCCTAATCAGCCACAATCCCAATGCCTACAAAAACCCCAATACGACAACACAATAAACCCATGTCACACCCTGGCCTTAACCAATAATTAAAGAAAACACAAAATACTAAGACCAAGGCGTGACAGAAGGAAACATCTCCACGAAAGTTTTAAGTTCCTCTGTGTTCATATCACCGACAAACTGAAATGGTCCATGCACACAGAGTGGTGAAGAAGGCGCAACAGTGCCTCTTCAACCTCAGGAGGCTGAAAAAATGTGGCTTGTCACCGAAAACCCTCACAAACTGTACAGGTGCACAATTGAGAGGATCCTGTCGGGCTGTATCGCCACATGGTACAGCAATTACACCGCCCACAACCCCATGGCTTTCCAGAGGGTGGTGCGGTCTGCACAACGCATCACCAGGGGCAAACTACATGCCCTCCAGGACACCTACAACATCCGATGTCACAGGAAGGAAAAAAGATAATCAAGGACAATAACAACCCGAGTCACTACCTGCTCACCCTGCTTCCATCCAGAAGGCGAGGTCAGTACAGGTGCATCAAAGCTGGGACAGAGAGATTGAAAAACAGCTTATTTATAAAAGCCATCAGATTGTTAAACAGCCACCACTAGCACCGAGAGGTGGCTGCCTACCTACAGACTTGTTATCATTGGCTACTTTAATAAATTGAACACTAGTCACTTTAATAATGCCACTTTAAGAATGTTTACATATCTTGCATTACTCACCTCAGATGTATATAATGTATACTGTATCCTTCACTATCTCTTCTTTACTATCTATTGCATCTTAGCCGCTCATCCATATTTTTTATACCTATATATTCTTATCCCATTCCTTTACTAGATTGTGTGTATTAAAGTTTTTTTGTGGAATTTGTTAGATATTAGGATTTGTTGTGGAATTTGAGATATTACCTGTTTGATACTGCTGCACTGTCTGATCTAGAAGCATAAGCTTTTCACTACACTCACAATAACATCTGCTAACCATGTGTATGTGGCCAATACAATTTGATTTGAGTAGACAATGAAATGCTCGCTTACAGGCCCTTCCCAACAATACAGAGAAAAAAATAATAATAGAAAAATAACACAAGGAATGAATACTCAGTGAGTGTCATTAACTTAGCTGCCACACGGGACTGTTTTTGGGTTTTCACGTTTCTTGTTTTGTATTCTGTTCATTTATAGTTTCTCTTATTAAAGAACCATGAACTTTAACAACGCTGCATTTTGGTCCTCCGATCCTTCTCGCCTCTCCTCTTCGGAAGAAGAGGAGGAAATCCCTTACAACCAGTTTATTTTTGGATGCAATGTTCAGACATTCACATAAGTAGCTAAAGCATAACACAAACATCTGAATCGGAAAATGTAGGCTAATTTGTCCTAACGCTAACTGAGGAAAGATTGACATAACACAAGCGGTCTCATATTTTTATAACTCTCGAGCGACAGAAACTACCATATGAATTAGCTAATAGCAATTACTATTTATAACTAATCACATCACGGGTGAGGTCACAATTTATCAAAATAATTGAGTAAAACACTTTCTAGAAATCGAAAGTAATCGATGGGTAGTTTGTGCCCGCCGCCATGTTTGTTTTTTTTCACAACAACCAAAGATAATAACAGGAAACGAGATGAGTTTGGTGTGTTTATACTATGCATGTTGAAGGGTGTGTGTCGTCTATGATCATTCACTTCCCTTCATTCACTCCCGGAAGTTTACCCGAAAGATGAGTGAACCATTCATTCACCTAATTATAACATCTTTGGTCTGACAGAATGCATTGTATAATGTCACCCAGAATGCATTGTACAATGTCAACAAACATGGAGCCTCACATAGCTGGCAAATAGCTTAGCATAAGCTTATTATAATCAGTACAACATTCAACAAATTATTTTACACACATCATAGGTGTCCTTTACAATATATGCAATAATCGGAATGCATTATTTGTAACCAGTACTTGAAAATGTGAATAAAACTGTAAATACATTATGTTATATACATATATATGCGCCTAAAGTAGAAACGACAACACGATATAAAGACAATAAGGAACTTACTTTGATAGGAATGCACACATGTCTAAAGTTATTATTTGTAAGGAAAACAACAAGGAAGGCAATGAGAGTGCCAGCAAGAACATGTTCCATTTCATGCAAGACTGCACAAATACTTGGTCTGCACAAACATTGGTGAAGTGCTCGGGCTCATCCCGAAGAGAGAAGTTTGTCCAGCTCAGTAAAGCCTAAAACATAAATTGTCCGCAACACTGAAATAGGCTACTTCTATGTGAATTAATGAGGAGAAAGAACACACCTCAATTTAAACTGTTGTTAGAAAATACAACTTGTTAGAAAATTATTTTAAATTCACGTGTTGAAACATATCCTAAATATAATTAGCAGGCAGCGAGCATAAAACAACTCACGCTAGGGCAACCATTTGGAACTCACATATGAAAAGGTTAAACAAATAAAGATATATTTTACATTTGAGATTCTTCAAAGTAGCCCCCCTTTGCCTTGATGACAGCTTTGTACACTCTTGGCATTCTCTCAAGCAGAGGTCAGTTTCATCATATCGCTTGATGGTTTTTGCAACTGACCTTCATGTCTAAAACGTATTTCTAGTTATTTAACTGAGAAAGTCAGTTTAGAACTCATTCTTATTTACAATAACCGCCTACCCCAACCAAACCCTAACCTGGACGACGCTGGGCCAATTGTGCACCGCCCTATGGGATGCCCAATCACGGCCAGTTGTGATACAGCCTGGAATCTAACCAGGATCTGTGGGGACGCCTCTCGCACTGAGATGCAGTGCCTTAGACCGCTGTGCCACTCGGGAGCCCTAATGTTGTACTGTCGTTTCTCTTTGCTTATGGCAACTGTTCTTGCCATAATATGGAATTGGGCTTTTACCAAATAGGGCTATCTTATGTATACCACCCCTACCTTGTAACAACACAACTGATTGGCTCAAATGCATTAAGAAGGAAAGAAATTCCACAAATGAACTTTTAACAAGGCACACCTGTTAATTGAAATGCATTCCAGGTGACTACCTCATGAAGCTGGTTGAGAGAATACCAAGAGTGTGTAAAGCTGTCATCAAGGCAAAGGGTGGCTCCTTTGAATAATCTCAAATATACAATATTTTTGATTTGTTTAACATGGTTACTACATGATTCCATATTTGTTTTTACAATAGTGAAAATAAAGAAAAACCCTTGAATGAGTAGGTGTGTCCAAACCTTTGACTGGTACTGTACATATTACCTCAATTACCTTGGCTAACCTGTACTCCCGCACATTGACTCAGTACCGGTACCCCCTTTATATTGCCTCGTTGCTGTTATTTTATTTTTGCTCTTTTATTTTTTTTACTTTAGTTTATTTAGTAAATATTTCTTAACTGCATTGTTGGTTAAGGGCTTGTAAGTAAGTATTTCACGGTAAGGTAGGTATTTCACGGTACACCTGTTGTACTCGACGCATGTGACAAATACAGTTTGATTTGAAAATGGCACAATTGGTCAGGAGCCCGTAACATGGACGCTATTCCCTGCAGCGCCATAATGGACACCACAGTAAGGCCCTGTGGTGTGTTCATTTGGTTAATGTAGCAGGTTCTTGCTATTTCAACCCAATCATATAATTTCTCCACAGACGGATGACATTGCAGAGATTGCCAGGAGGGCCCAGAGCCTGCCGAAGGTCAACAAGAAGAGACAACGAGTGGTGGTCTTCACTCAGGGCAAGGACGATACTGTGGCCACTATCGGTAGGCAAACAGCTTTTCCTAAAATAAATGTAGGTACTTAAAGCCAAGGTATAATGCGTTATTAGGCAGTTATGACACAGTGTAAGACATGTCATGAGCATGTATGACCCCTTTATAATGCCTAATCAGTTATAATCATCTCATAATAATCCTAACTAAGTATTTTTTTTCACGCTCCATTCTCTCCATTATTGTAGAGAATTTATAGCCTCATACGACCATCGTGATCTTGTGTGCTTGAATGGTCAATGTAAGGCATGCCTTGACTCAGGCCTTGACTCAAACCACATCTCGCACAATTTCAGAGTATTGCCTTAAATACATGTTGATAGATGACTGCTGGTCACTGAAACAATGCCTTGGGAGTCGCTTCAGGGCAACAATATTTACTTTTATGTTAAGCTTGACAATGAATATTGAACGTTACATTTTCTGAGAAAAGGATTTGTATGTCCCAAATGGCACCATATTCCTGATATAGTGCACTACTTTTGTGCAGGCTCTAGTCAAAAGTAGTGCACTATATCAGGAATATGGTGGCATTTGGGACTCAACCTTTGTGATAAGCTCTTCTGACAATCATAGTTTAAGAGCGGTTGAAGGAGAGCATGGAACAGGCATTGATTTGGGAAGTAGAATTTTATTTAGTGTTTTTGGGCAGATTCCAGAACGGTCCTTAGTAGGGCTGGGAATTGCCAGGGACCTCACGATACAATATGATCACGATACTTGGGTGCCAATACTATATGTATTGCGTTTCTACACTCGGTGGCCAGTTTATTAGGTACACCACCCTGTTCATGAAAATGGTTCACACCAACAGACAGTGTGTCATGTGGCTGTGGCTTGTTACATAAAGCAGGCATTTGGTGACATTCAGTTACTGTTCAATTGAACGTTAGAATGGGCTAAACAAGTGACCTAAGCAACTTTGAGCGTGGTATTATCGTCGGTGCCAGGCACGCCGGTTCTAGTGCCTCAGAAACGTCCGGCCTCCTGGGATTTTCACACACGACAGTGTCTAGGTTTTACCAGAAATGGTGCGACAAATGAAAAACATCCAGTCAGTGGCAGTCCTGTGGGTGAAAACAGCTCGTAGGTGAGAGGTCGAAGGAGAATGGCAAGAATCATGCAAGCGAACATCAGGGCTACAAACAGGCCCTATCCTGCCTGGTGTCAATGGTACAGACTGGTGTCTGTGGTGTAAGGTTGTGGGGAAGGTTTCCCTGGCACACGTTAGGTCCCTTGATACCAATTCAGCAATGTTTCCATGCCCCAAAGAATTCAGGATGTTATGGAGCCAAAGAGGGGTCTGACCCGGTACTAGATGGGTGTACCCGATTTATTACGAATGTAAATGTATTACAATTCAATACTCCAAACATATTGCTCACTATATGTCTGCTGTAGCACAACAGAGAGACATACAGTGGGGCAAAAAAAGTATTTAGTCAGCCACCAATTTTGCAAGTTCTCCCACTTAAAAAGATGAGAGAGGCCTGTAATTTTCATCATAGGTACACTTCAACTATGACAGACAAAATGAGAGAAAAAATCCAGAAAATCACATTGTAGGATTTTTTATGAATTTATTTGCAAATTATGTTGGAAAATATCCCAGACTGTGTCACAGTTGGCCGTGACCGTAAGTCCCATAGAGTGGTGCACAATTGGCCCAGTATTGTCCAAGTTAGGGGAGGGTTTGGCCGATGGGCCTTTCCTTGGCTCATGGTGCTCTAGCGACTCATTGTGGGGGCCGGACACTTGCAAGCTGACTACAGTCGTCAGTTGAATGGTGTTTCCTCTGACATATTGATGTGGTTGGCTTCTGGGTTAAGCGAGCATGTGTTAAGAAGAAGCAAGGCTTGGTGGGTCATGTTTTGGAGAACCCTTCGCCTCTCCTGAGCCCGTTGGGGAGTTGCAGCAATGAGAAAAAAATTGCTATTGGATATCAAGAAATTGGGGAGTAGGGGGGTAACATTTTATTTTATTTTATTTTTACGATGGTGTCATCGTATCAAAGCAGGGCTTGGAGTTGCAATCCTGCCTGGGGTAAAGCTATGTGGAGAGAGATGATGGTTTCTGATTACAGCTGGGAGCCTTTGCCTTTGTTGGGTGTCACGGGGTGTCTTTCCTCGTTGCCCTTGCAGTTCAGACTACTGAGACAACATGCACAGAGACATTTTTCAACATTGTAGAATAATAGTGACGACATCAAAACTATGAAATAACATATATGGAATCATGTCAACCAAAAAGTTGTTAAACAAATCAAAATATGTTTTATATTTTAGATTATTTTAGATTCTGTTGACAGCTTTGCACACTCTTGGCATTCTCTCAACCAGCTTCACCTGGAATACTTTTCCAACAGTCTTGAAGGAGTTCCCACATATATTGAGCACTTATTGTCTGCTTTTCCTTCACTCTGCGGCCCTACTCAGCCCAAACCATCTCAATTGGGTTGAAGTCGGGTGATCGTGGAGGCAAGGTCATCTGATGCATCACTCTCCTTCTTGGTCAAATAGCCCTTACACAGCCTGGAGGTGTGTTGGGTCATTGTCCTATTGAAAAACAAATGCTAGTCCCACTTAGGGTTGCACATTTTGGGGACTATTCAGTGGTGGAATCTTTCAGTTGGAATTAATGGGAATATATGGGAATTAACGGAAATATATTCAAATTAATATTAATATCATTTAAATGTAGTAGTTTTTTTTGTATTGGATATATTTACCATATCATATGGAGAAAGAAACATAAACATTTTACCTTTTATTTAACCTTTATTTAACTAGTGTCACACCCTGACCTTAGAGAGCCTTTTAATGTCTCATTTTGGTTTGGCCAGGGTGTGATTTGGGGTGGGCATTCTATGTTTTGTTTTTCTATGATTTTGTATTTCTATATTTTGGCCGGGTATGGTTCTCAATCAGGAACAGCTGTCTATCGTTGTCTCTGATTGGGAACCATACTTAGGTAGCCCTTTTCCCTCCTTTCTTTGTGGGAAGTTGTCTTTGTTTGTAGCACTATAGCCCTTAAGCGTCACAGTCGTGTTTGTATGGTTTATTGTTTTTGTCGGCGTCTTACGAAATAAAGGAATTATGTATGCTCAGCACGCTGCGCTGTGGTCCTCCTCATTCAACGATCGTGACAACTAGGCAAGTCAGTTAAGAACAAATTCTTATTTACAATGACGGCCTACCAAAAGGCAAACGGCCTACTGCGGGGACAGGGGCCTGGGATTAAAAAAAAAATGTAAAAAAGACAATATAAATATAGGACAAAACACACATCACGACAAGAGAGACAACAACACTACATAAAGAGAGACCTAAGACAACAACATAGCAAGGCAGCAGCACATGACAACACAGCATGGTAGCAACACAAGATAACAACAACATGGTAGCAGCACAACATGGTAGCAGCACAAAACATAGTACAAACATTATTGGGCACAGACAATAGCCACAAAGGGCAAGAAGGTAGAGACAACAATACATCTCACAAAGCAGCCACAACAGTCAATAAGAGTGTCCATAATATATGCCATTTAGCAGACGCTTTTATCCAAAGCGACAGAATGTGCATACATTCTACGTATGGGTGGTCCCGGGAATTGAACCCACTACCCTGGCGTTACAAGCGCCATGCTCTACCAACTGAGCTACAGAAGGACCAGATAAGGTCCTTCTGATAGATAAGGTCCATGATAGAGTCTTTGACTGAAGAGATAAAACTGTCCAGTTTGAGTGTTTGTTGCAGCTCGTTCCAGTCGCTAGAGACACCAATACTCCTTAGTTGCCCATAAGAATGGAATGGTATACTGTATCAAAAGCTTTGGCCAAGTCAATATAAATAGCAGCACAATTTTACTTAGAATCAAGGACAATGGTGACATTATTGAGGACCATTAAGGTTGCAGTGACCCATCCATAACCTGAGCTAAACCAGGTTGCATACCCAAGAGAATACTATAGACATCAAGAAAGCCAGTCAGTTGATTATTGACAAGTTTTTCCAACACTTTTGATAAACAGGGCAAAATAGAAATAGGCATATAACAGTTAGGATCAGCTTGATCTCCCCTTTAAATGGCTGCCTTCTAAGCAATGGGAACCTCCCCAGAAAGGAGACACAGGTTACAAAGGTTGGAGATTGGCTTGACTATGATAGGCGCAGCAAACTTAAAGAAGAAAGGGTCTAAACCATCTAACCCAGATAGTTTTTTGGGGTCATGTTTAAGGAGCTCCTTTAGCACCTCGGACTCAGTGACTGCCTGCAGTGATAAACTTTGTAGCTGGGCAGGGAAAAAGGAGGGAGCAGCTTCGGGATAGTGTCATTAGAAGGGGTGGGAGATGAGGAAATGGTAGACAGGCAAGGAGGCATGGCTGAGTCAAATAGGAATCCTGACTTAATGAAGTGGTGATTAAAGAGCTCAGCCATGTGCCTCTTGTCAGTAACAACCACATAATCAACATTAAGAGACATCAGCAGCTGTGGGGAGGATAATTTATTTTCCATGTCTTTAACTGTTTTCCAGAACTTCTTGGGGTTAGACCGACAGAGCAAGAACTGCTCCTTTACGTAACTAACTTTGGCCTCCCCGATAGCCTGAGTGCACTTCTTTGTCAGCCTGAGTATGCATATACCGAGCCTTTCACCAAATGCCATTCTTCTGTCTTCGACAGAAGGGATCAAGCTGATTCTATACCATTTTACAGAGACCAGTTCATGAAGGAAGGCTTGCTCATTAAAGTTGTTTAGTAAACGTCTATGACAAATCAGGCTTGGTCATGTCACTGAGCAGCCATTCTGAACACAGGCTGTAAAACAGTTATCACTAAGGTCATTACAGAAAATGCCAGACTGATACCTATCCGGATTATTTGTGAGGATAACATCGAGGAGAGTAGCCTTTTCTGGGTGTTTGTAGTCATACCTTGTGGGATTGGTAATAATCTGAGAAAGATTTAGGGAGTCCCATTGCTTTAGGACTTGGTAGGTGGTTTAAGAATGTTTAGGTCGCCAAGCAGGACAACACAACAAATTCAGACTTAGTGTAAGGGGACAGGAGAGAGCTTAGGGCAGGTAGGGCACAGGCCGGTGCTGATGTAGGACGATAGCACCAATCGACAGAGCTATTTGAAAGTTTAATGCTTAAAACCAGCAAATGAAATTATTTGGGGACAGACTTGCTGGAGACAACTGAAAACTGAAGATGATCCTTGGTAAAGATTGCCACTCCCCAACCGTTGGAAGATCTGTCTTGCCAGAAAGGTTAACATCAGTATTCAAAACACTCTTCCTTTTTTAATTATTTTTTTTTTTTTTACCCAATTTCGTGGTATCCAATTGTTGTAGTAGCTACTATCTTGTCTCATCGCTACAACTCCCGTACAGGCTCGGGAGAGACGAAGATTGAAAGTCATGCGTCCTCCAGTACACAACCCAACCAGCCGTAATGCTTCTTAACACAGCGCACATCCAACCCGGAAGCCAGCCGCACCAACGTGCCGGAGGAAACACCGTGTACCTGGCAACCTTGGTTAGTGCTCACTGCGCCCGGCCCGCCACAGGAGTCGCTGGTGCGCGATGAGACAAGGACATCCCTACCGACCTAGCCCTCCCTAACCCGGACGACGCTAGGCCAATTGTGCGTCGCCCCACAGACCTCCCGGTCGCGGCTGGTTACGACAGAGCCTGGGCGTGAACCCAGGGACTCTGATGGCACAGCTGGCGCTGCAGTACAGCACCCTTAACCACTGCACCACCCGGGAGGCCTAAAACACTCTTCCTTAACCATGTCTCAGTAATGGACAACACATCTGGATTGGAGCTGTGAACCCACACTTTCAATTGATCCATTATAGGTAATAAGCTTCTAGTGTTAGCGTGTAGAAAACCCAGGCATTCACAAAAGCAGAAATCAGTGAAGCAGATATCAGAGCACAAGTCAGAATTGGGGCTAGCAACAGTAGCTGTACCAGGGTGTATGTGCACATTTCCAGATATCATCAACAGTAATACAATCAAGGCACGGCATAGGAGAGGGAGAGATCTGCAGTGCTGATTTATGACATCTGAATGTGCATCAGATGGCAACAAGATCATATTGTACAGCAATTTCATCAGGTAACATGAATACAACGCCGGCGAGAGGTGGTTAGAATGGGATGGGAGGCCAAATGTCTGTGTAACCAATAGACTGTCAGAGTCCCGAGTGTGAGAACAAACATAGTCTGTCCCACGGTTGGGTAAATAAAGTTTGTAGTGAACAAAGTATGCAGGAGTCATGAGGCAAATAGAAAAATAGCAAAATGCACAATAGTTTTATACCTGTATATATAACGACTTGGGGCTCGACATTGTAAGTCCCATTTCTCCTTCTCCCTAATCCAGATAGCTGATGTTCTGAAAGAGCTGCAAAATCTGGACCCCTACAAATCAACCAGGCTAGACAATCTGGACCCTTTCTTTCTAAAATGATCTGCCGAAATTGTTGTAACGCCTATTACTAGCCTGTTCAACCTCTCTTTCGTGTCGTCTGAGATTCCCAAAGATTAGAAAACAGCTGCAGTCATCCCCCTCTTCAAAGGGGGGGACACTCTTGACCCAAACTGCTACAGACCAATATCTATTCTACCCTGCCTTTCTAAGTTCTTCGAGAGCCAAGTCAAGAAACAGATTACTGACCATTTCGAATACCACCGCACCTTCTCCGCTATGCATTCTGGTTTCAGAGCTGGTCATGGGTGCACCTCAGCCACGCTCAAGGTCCTAAACGATATCTTAACCGCCATCGATAAGAAACAATACTGTGCAGCCGTATTCATTGACCTGGCCAAGGCTTTCGACTCTGTCAATCACCACATCCTCATCGACAGACTCAATAGCCTTGGTTTCTCAAATGATTGCCTCGCCTGGTTTACCAACTACTTCTCTGATAGAGTTCAGTGTGTCAAATCGGAAGGGCCTGTTGTCCGGGCCTCTGGCAGTCTCTATGGGGGTGCCACAGGGTTTAATTCTTGGGCCGACTCTCTTGCTGCTGGTGATTCTCTGATCCACCTCTACGCAGACGACACCATTCTGTATACTTCTTGCCCTTCTTTGGACACTGCGTTAACAACCCTCCAGACGAGCTTCAATGCCATACAACTCTCCTTCCGTGGCCTCCAACTGCTCTTAAATACAAGTAAAACAAAATGCATGCTCTTCAACCGATCGTTGCCTGTACCTGCCCGCCCGTCCAGCATCACTACTCTGGACAGTTCTGACTTAGAATATGTGGACAACTACAAAGACCTAGGTGTCTGGTTAGACTGTAAACTCTCCTTCCAGACTCACATGAAACATCTCCAATCCAAAGTTAAATCTAGAATTGGCTTCCTATTTCGCAACAAAGCATCCTTCACTCATGCTGCCAAACTAACCCTCGTAAAACTGACCATCCTACCGATCCTCGACTTCGGCGATGTCATTTACAAAATAGCCTCCTATAACCTACTCAATAAATTGGATGCAGTCTATCACAGTGCTATCCGTTTTGTCACCAAAGCCCCATATACTACCCACCACTGTGACCTGTACGCTTTTGTTGGTTGGCCCTCGCTTCATACTCCTCGCCAAACCCACTGGCTCCAGGTCATCTACAAGACCCTGCTAGGTAAAGGTTATCTCATCTCGCTGGTCACCATAGCAGCACCCACTCGTAGCACGCGCTCCAGCAGGTATATCTCTCTGGTCACTCCCAAAGCCAATTCCTCCTTTGGCCGCCTCTCCTTCCAGTTCTCTGCTGCCAATGACTGGAACGAACTACAAAAATCTTTGAAACTGGAAACACTTATCTCCCTCACTAGCTTTAATAAGCACCAGCTGTCAGAGCAGCTCACAGATTACTGCACCTGTACATAGCCCATCTATAATTTTGCCCAAACAAAAATCCTCTTCCGCTACTGTATTTATTTATTTTGCTCCTTTGCACCCCATTATTACCCCTTTGCACATTCTTCCACTGCAAATCTACCATTCCAGTGTTTTACTTGCTATATTGTATTTACTTCGACCATGGCTTATTTTTGCCTTTACCTCCCTTCTCACCTCATTTGCTCACATTGTATATAGACTTATTGTTCTACAATATTATTGACTGTATGTTTGTTTTACTCCATGTGTAACTCTGTGTTGTTTTATGTGTCGAACTGCTTTGCTTTATCTTGGCCAGGTCGCAATAGTAAATGAGAACTTGTTCTCAACTTCCCTACCTGGTTAAATAAAGATAAATAACAATAAATAAAGTTCAGAGTCACTCGCCCCTACAGTGCTTGAAGGCTGGAGGCGAGTGAAAGCTCAGGAGTGAGGGGTGAGTGTGGTGGGGGTACCTGTATCAGACAGGGGGAGACAGGCCAGGGCAGACGGTGAACAGATCGCCAGGTGGAATCCAAGCAGCAGGTAATGGGAGTAGGTGTTACACCCACGTGGGAGAAGCTTTTATTTCTGGAGGCAGATTTCTTAGAAAATGCCATGTAGAAATGTAGAAAATGTAGAAAATGCCAGTGAATGCCTTTGAACAGCAGGAGGGTGCTTCAGAGGATGCTTCAAAGACTCCTGCCACTTGTTGGGCTCAAAGGCCTCGACACCTTTTACTTCACACATTCGTGCTAATTGAATTTTTATTTGGCCTGTCCTTGCAAGCCTGGCAGCCTTAACTCAGCATTCAGTCCCCACAAAATAAAATATATAATTGTAATGTACTTTATTTTTATTTTTTTTATTCTTGGCTTTCAAAATAGCATCAGACCAAACACTACTCACTCAGTTCCAGGTTGGACAGTGTACTCAGGTATCTGCTGTTTGTTTGCTTGAGCACCCTTGGTATAGCTTGGAAAAAGAAAACCTTTGAAGCAATAATCAGACCAGTTGCACTCTGAGGCGGCTGATGTTGGTGGGATTTGGAGGATGATGGAGGCAACAGGGGAAAGAGCCTCAGATTCACAAAGTCCCTTCCACCAGGTGGCTGATGAGATATGTTGGCACGACTATCATATTGCATCTCCATCCCAAAGCTCTTGCTTGGAAGTGTACTTCGCCAGACTGCCAAGAACCTGACCCTCATCCAGGCCAAGGTGGCGAGACACGGTAGTGTTAACACCATAGGCCTTGTTGATCTCTGCACCAGACAGGATGCTCTTGCCAATGTACTTGGAGTCCAACATGTGCACTGCGGCGTGTATGGGCTTCAGGCAGAAGTCATCACACTTTTTGATGTATTTCGGAACTTCAGTTTCCTCTGCTTGGAGCAACAGTGAAGTGGGCAGGGCAGTACGGACTTCCTCTTTTACATCTGCAAGCAGAGTCTGAACATCAGACAGGATGGCATTGTCTCCCTCATCCCGTGCAATGGCTACTGCTATAGGTTTCAGGAGTATCAGGCTTCTTACCACTCTCTCACAAAATACATCATCCAGGAGGATCCTCTTGATGGGGCTGTCCATATCGGCAGACTGTGATATGGCCATTTCTTGGAGAGACTCCTTCCCCTCCAGGAGACTGTCAAACATGATGACAACACCAGCTTCAATGTGGTGCTCTTATTCTTCTCACTTTGCTTGGTGAGGTAGATTGCTGCTGTAACTTGATGACCCTTCACATACCTAACCATTTCCTTGGCTCTCTTGTAGTGTATCCATTGTTTTCAGTGCCATGATGTCCTTGAGGAGCAGATTCAATGCATGAGCAGCACAGCCAATGGGTGTGATGTGAGGGTAGGACTCCTCCACTTTAGACCAAGCATAGACTGTTCTCTCTGCTACCGCATGGCAAGCGGTACCAGAGTGCCAAATCTAGGACAAAAAGGCTTCTCAACAGTTTTTACCCCCATAAGACTCCTGGACAGGTAATCAAATGGCTACCCGGACTATTTGCAGTGTGTGCCCCCTCAATCCTTCTTTTACGCTGCTGCTACTCTCTGTTTATCATATATGCATAGTCACTTTAATTATACATTCATGTACATGCTACCTCAATTGGCCCGACCAACCAATGCTCCTGCGCATTGGCTAACCTGGCTATCTGCATTGTGTCCCGCCACCCACCACCTGCCAACCCCTCTTTTACGCTATTGCTACTCTCTGTTCATCATATATGCATAGTCACTTTAACCATATCTACATGTACATACTACCTCAATCAGCCCGACTAACCAGTGTCGCTACTATATATAGCCTCGCTACTGTTATTTTTAACTGTCTTTTTACTGTTGTTTTTATTTCTTTACTTACCTATTGTTCACCTAATACCTTTTTTTGCACTGTAAGGTCTACAGCTGTTGTATTCGATATATTGTATTCGATATATACACACTCAACTACACAAACACACACACACAGACACACACACAAAGTGCACATGGAGGTGGGGGAAAGAAGGCCTCAGGTGAAGACTGGAACATATAGTATCACTTATCACAGGGGACTGCAGGCAAGAGAAACACAAGTACAGTACCACTACTACTCTAGACACAGGATATGTTAGGAATGCTACAGACTGCTCTTAAATATAGAGGATCAAACAAATACCCCCTCCTCCATCTGTCGGCAAGCTGAATTAATCATAGAGTTAATATTAGGCTAATATTTCTTATTTGGAAATTGATAACATTATTATTAAATCAAATGTCATAAGGGGTATTGTTAAGCAATGTTATAATGTAAATGTATGCACATCATTCTCTTACTTCAGACTAATGGCATTGTACTGTGTCGGGCTAATAAGGGAATTTGGGGATTTGTCATTGTTCAGTAGAAGTCAAGTGTTATTGGAAGTAGCTCCCCTGTTTTTCTTTTCGTGAACATTTGAATAGTATCTTCTTCAGTAGTGGAATCCTCTAGGCTCTCCGCTCTAAGCTTCAAGAGAAAATGAAGCCATCCATTGTGTTGCAGGTGTTTCATAGTGATGGATAATGCCTGCCTGGTTCTCTCATTGCTCATGTATGAAGACAGAGCTGTGTGCCTTAGTCTGTGGCTTTATATAAAATACATGATGAATGCAATGTGTTATCGATGTCATCTAAAAAGGCAAACATGATAAATGTCAGATCATGATTTCACATGTGGAAAATCATATGATTTCACATTTCTAAGTTTTTCCACATTGAAACCATGTGTTTTCTTAACACTTCACATGATGATATTTTGCATAAAGTTTCACATGTGACCGCATAACCTTTGACATGTGTATACACATTTTTACATGAGATGTCAAAGAGCATAGTGGTTTCAACTTATTTGACTACATTGTGTATGTTTATTTAAACAGTAACTTGTCCTTACATGGGATTTGAACTCACAGCCTCTTGGGTCACAGTATTGTGCTCTTCCTGTTACACCACCATGTCTATCTCAACAACAGATTTCACCTGTATTCCTACACTTTTGACTTCAAAGTATATCTCAGCTTAGTTAAAAAATCCACAAGAAAAAAATATGATATTTATCATAGTGATTAATGTATAATATTAAACCAACATTAGACAACTATACACCAACATTAGACATCTATACAGAAAACCCTCAAATTGCTGAAATAAGTAAATCAAATCAATGATGAGAGAATATTCAGAATAACTGATAACTAAAATAGCAGTGCAGATGACACTATTGCTAAGTGCAGAGATGTATTATAGGTAATGAATGTGTATGCAAATCCTACAGACTTTGTGGCGCAGCAGAAAGGTCAGCGTACACCAAACCCCAGAGATTGAGTTCAAATCCCAGGTGGGGTCATTCTTTAGCTAAACAGTGATAACACGTGAAATGTCACAAAGTGTTCCAAAAACACATTTTCACATGTGAAATATCACAAGATCTTGTGAGTGAATGGCGATAAATATATAACCATTCTCCAATATGTCCATAGATCTTGTGACTCAGCAGAAACTTCAAGTAGCTAGAAACCCAGAGGTTGTGGGTTCAAATCCCAAGTGTGGTTGAGTCTTAAGTAAGCAGCATGTCCTTTAACATTAATACCTTAATTTAGCTGTAAAAATACTGTAATTGGTTGTAGATTTACCATATTTTCACCGCAACTAGACAAAAACCTCCAGGGCACCATGACACAACATTCTAAGAATGTCCTAAAAACGCCTTTGGAACAAAGTGGGAACTAAACATAACCTGCAGGGGACCATGACTGTTTAATTTGAATGAATGTAAATTATGCCTTTTAAAGTAAATTATTTTGGGCTTTCATGTGCTCAAATGTTGCGTGTAATTTAATGTTATCTCATGTTGAAATGTTGCATCCCCATGTCACATTTATTTAGCATTAATTTCACATGAGATCATGTGCTTACATGTTGTCACGTGTAGTTTTATGTTATCACATTGTTTCACATGTTGCTTTACATGTTGTCAAATGTTAATCACATTAACTTCACATTAAATCACATGTGATCATGTGAAATGAATGTGTTTTTTCCCCTAAAGGTAGTGGAATGTGTTGATGTGTTAGTTGCTGTGGGACAGGAGCAGAGTGAACTGTACAGTAGCACTAGCAGGGAGGGAACTGTAGTTTACACTCTGTGTGTGTGTGTGTGTGTGTGTGTGTGTGCGTGCGTGCGTGCGTGCGTGCGTGCGGAGCCAAATAAATGTTGATGTAAAAAGAGAATTAAAGATGTTTCACAGAAGAGGCTCTTTAATAAACTTGATCTGTCATTTTGTTTGCAATTTGATCATTTGCCACCCTCTGCACGTCACCTAAGACAGTACAGTATGAAGATAGGCAGAAACTGCTTCTCCAACAGAAATCCCAGATCACACTTGTAGGACATGTCAGGGCGACGTTGGCTAGCTAAGCTCATGCGTTGAAACATGTCATCAGGTCTAACGGTCTTCTCGTGCCGCATGCACAAGCAATCAAATCAGAGGCAGTCCTTTGATATAAGGTTTTTTTTAAACAAACATTAAAACGTGTCAGTTTGTCACTTTCACAAGGTTGGAGTAATAACATGTTAAACTACTTAACACATTGGCTCGAATCTAGATTGTGCCTTTCGATTTTGAGAACTACAGAAAAAAATGTTTTGCTTCTCTCATTGACTTCTCAAAGCCCAAACTTCAGCTTCCCGGAAGTCTTGCGATGTTCCACATCACGTTCAACCATTTTACAGTTATTAAGGATAGAGGAAGAATTAAGAGAATCCATTTCCCCTGTGGTAATAATTGTCAGACAATTTGATATTGTCATCTTTCTTTCCACTGCCCTTCACTTGGGTAATGAACTGCCTCTTTCATCACATCCTACCATCAATCAAGGCCCAGGTCAAAAGTAGTCCACTATATAGGGAATAGGGTGCCATTGGGAACATGGCCTAAACCTGCCTAATGTGCCTAGTCTAGTGTCAAGTTAGAGCTAACTATGTAAGTTTCTCTTCTTTATTTAGCAGCCACAGCCAATCTAGCCACTGAGCCAGCCACTGCCAATCTAGCCACTGACACTGCTGAACTACACTGCACTTTTGGTTATAGACCCATTAAAGCACTGATTAAGATGACTGTGCCCTGAACCTTAACGGTGCAGGAGATTTAATAAACGATCGTTGAGCAGAGAGAGGGCTGCTGCTCTAATCGCTGATAAGGGCCAGATAGATAAAGCCTGACAAGGCTCGCTTTATAGTGCACTAGGGCATATAGGGCTCTGGTCAAAAGCAGTGCAGTATACAAGGAATTGGATGCCATTCGGGACGCAGCCTATCTCTCCAGTGGGGTTTTAAGGCTCTCAGGGGCTAAGGCAAGGCAGCCAGGAAAGCAGGCTGTGGCTCAGAGGGTTTTAACTGTGAAATAAGACTAGGTCTATCTACTACTCGTGTTAATCAAATAATGTAGAGTCATTCCAAGCCACAGTGGACCGAAGCTCAAGGCCTATAGGGCAAAAGCTGGATTGTATGTTTGATTTTGAACACTTCCTAGTAAAATGCACCTGGGCCTGTATTCTCAGAGTACGAGTGCTGATCTAGGATGAGGTCCCCCTGTCCATGTAATCATGGTATTCAATATGATTTAAAAATCAAAATCACCTTTATTCAACAAGTACATTTAAATATACCCTGAATTTGATTTGGTGAAATGGTGCACCCACAGTAAACAGAATCAAAAGACAGAATAAGGATGATAAACACAATCAAAAGAATATATCAACAAATAATTCCAGAATCTACACTACAAACGCTGTACATGGCAAATATAGATCATAATGAATATGATTGCATGGACAGTGTGGGACCTGATCCTAAATCAGCACTTACTCTGATGTGCTGCTTTATGCATACGGGCTGCCCTGTTAGTATTCCCTATTCCAGCGAGAGATGGAATCAATTAGCAGCTGACTGTGTGGGTGAACTCTACTCTTATCTGTGGCATCTCCCATCAGGGTTTTCTCTCACCAAAGGGATATTGGTCTACTCATCTTTTTGCCTGTGGGTATAAATACAGTCATATGTTTTAGTTTTTTAGAACTCAGCTGTGAATAAAGATGTTGCTGGTTATGACACAGAAACAGATTGAATGTCAACGTGCTTGCTGCTAACCTGACGGGTTGTCCAAGAAAGTGATCATGTTTTTTTCTCTCTGTGACACAGAAAACATTATTGGTGTGTTCAAGCCATTAAGGAAGTGTTCCAGAAAAAGAAGTATCATTTATACCAACTTTAATTGTTGATTTTGTCTTCATGGTGGAATGTATTGACAGTGTTAACATGTAGTACACCATTCTGACAAGGCATTCATTTAAACTTTTACCTGATGTCTGTCACATTACAATGGCATTGATTTATAATGAAAAAGAGCATGTTATGATGTAATAAGCCAAGCAAGGCTCTGTGTACTCATCATTTAGTAGGCTAAATATCCAGGGTATAAATGTCTTTATTTTCACATTCTACCCTATATTTGTCTCAAGTTATTGGCATGGTGTGAATAATACGCATTGTTTTGAAAAATAATAATTAACAAAGTACTTCATTGGTGCACATTTCAAAGCGAGTCGCCTGTTGAAAGAATTCCTTTTGGTTTGCAAAGCATTCAAGCCTTGTTAATTAGGGAGTGGCAAAGATTAAAGAGAACAAAAGCAAGACAATTGCGAATGGTTTCCAAGGATGTATTTCATTCTGAAAACAAATCCGGGTTTCTTTCTTTCTTGAATCAATGCTACAGGTTAACTGTTAGACAGTAACACTTGAGTCAACACCCACCCACACATCCCACAACAGGCCACCCCAGCACAGCAAGCCAACCAATGACCTTGTTGATTCAATGAACAAACCATTATTATTTTGTTTTATACTGAACTGAAAAGATATGAACTCAACATGCAAAGTGTTGGTCCCATTTTTCATGAGCTGAAGTAAAATATCCCAGAAATGTTCCATATGCACAAAAAGCTTGTTTCTCAAAAATGTTGTGCACACATTTCTTTACATCCCTGTTAGTGAGCATTTCTCCTTTGCCAAGATAATCCATCCACCTGACAGCTGTGGCCTATCAAGAAGCTGATTAAACAGCATGTTTATTACACAGGTGCAGCTTGTGCTGGGGGCAATAAAAGGCCACTCTAAAATTTGCAGTTTTGTCCAACAACACAATGCCACAGTTGTCTCGAGTTTTGAGGGAGCGTGCAATTGGAATGCTGATTGCAGGAATGTCCACCAGAACTGTTGCCAGATAATTCAATGTTCATTGCTCTACCATAAGCCGCCTCCAACGTCATTTTTGAGAATTTGACAGTACGTCCAACCGGCCTCACAATTGCAGACCACGTGTAACCATGCCAGCCCAGGACCTCACATCCGGCTTCTTGTCCTTAGGGATCGTCTGAGGCCAGCCACCTGGACAGCTGATGAAACTGAGGAGTATTTCTGTCTGTAATAATGTAATAAGTATTTCTGTCTGTAAAATACTCATTCTGATTGGCAAGTGGGTGGGCCTATGCCGTCCCAGGCCCACCCATGGCTGCTTCCCTGCCCAGTCATGTGAAATCCATAAATTAGGGCCAAATGAATTTATTTCAAATGACTGATTTCCTTGTAGAATTGTTTAAATTCTTGCATGTTGCGTTAATATTTTTGTTCAGTGTAGTAGTTGTTGAAGAGCCTGAGCCGTGTAAGAAAGAGTACAGTTGAAGTTAAAATGACAGACTGCACTTGGTGACCGTCCCCTCAATTACAGACAGTGAAATGTGAAGTTATTACACAAAAGTAATGGTTTCAGACATCCCATCAGCCAACGTCAACAGAGACAGCGTTTTGGCAGGAACGTGTTTATGACCATTTCCATGACTGTGTCTTGTGTCCCAAATGGCACCCTATTGGCTATGTAGTGCACTACTTTTCATGGGTTCTGGTAAAAAGTAGTGCACTACATAGGCAATAGGGTGCCACTTGGGATACATCCCATGACAGTTCTCTGCCAATGAGGACTTTGTGTTTCCACATCACCTCGGAGTTTGGTGCACTTGTAACCTGAGCTAACGTTTCAGTCAAGTTTACTAATTTGACTCTCAGAAGAAGAGAATATTGGCAGACAGAGGAATGGATGGTGGAAGGAAGAAGAAGGGACTGTTATACTGTGGCGGTGTGATGTTTCTATCGTTATGTTCACACTTACTGTAAAATAAATGGGAAAAAAGGGACGTCATAAGGCTTAATTTACATTTAGCAGACACTCTCCTCCAGGTAGCTAGGTAGGACAACCACATATCTCAGTCATCGTAAGTCAATAAAGGCTCTCAGCAAAGTCAGTGCTAGTAAAGAAAAGACAAGTATAAGAAACTTCAAAATTGACAATCTATTATTCAGTAGTCTACAGTTCTCTGTACAGCTTTGTAGGTGTGGTTTTGTGGTCTTACAGAGTGGTGCGAGATAGTGGCTGCATCATAGACAGTGCAAGATATGTGATTTCCCCATTACAAAGTTCATGTTAAGAATACATTAGTGAAAGGGATTATTCAGTACTACTCTGTTTAAAGTATAGTTTATCTCTACCTAGTGTGTACAGTGCATTCGGAAAGTATTGAGATCCCTTGACTTTTTCCACGTATTGTTACATCACAGCCTTGCTCTAAAATTGATAACCCCATGATGACAAAGCTTTAACAGGTTTTTAGAAATGTTTGCACATTCATTAAAAACAAAAAACAGAAATACCTTATTAACATAAGTATTCAGGCCCTTTGATATGAGACTCAAAATTAAGCTCAAGCTCATGTTTCCATTGATCATGCTTGAGATGTTTTTACAACTTGATTCAATTGATTGGACATGATTTGGAAAGGTACACACCTGTCTATATAAGGTCCCACAGTAGACAGAGCATGTCAGAGCAAAAACCAAGCCATTCGAAGGAATTGTCCGTAGAAATCTGAGACAGGATTGTGTCATGGCACAGACCTGGGGAAGGGTACCAAAATGTATGCAGTGTTTAAGGTCCCCAAGAACAAAGTGACCTCCATTCTTAAATGGTCGAAGTTTGGAACCGCCAAGACTCTTCCTAGAGCTGGCCACCTGGCCAAACTGAGTAATCAGGGAAGAAGGGCCTTGGTCAGGGAGGTGACCAAGAACCCGATGATCATTCTGACAGAGCTCTAGAGTTCCTCTGTGGAGATGGGAGAATCTTCCAGAAAGATAACCATCTCTGCAGCACTCCACCAATCAGGCCTTTATGGTAGAGTGGGCAGACAGAAGCCACTCCTCAGTAAAATACACATGACAGCCAACTTGGAGTTTGTCAAATGGCACATAAAGACTCAGACCATGAGAAACAAGATTCTCTGGTCTGATGAAACCAAGATTGAAACTCTTTGGACTGAATGTCAAGCATCACGTCTGGAGGAAACCTGGCACCATCCCTACGGTGAAGCATGGTGGTGGCAGCATCATGCTGTGGAGATGTTTTTCAGCGTCAGGGAGACTAGTCAGGGTAGAGGGAATGATGAATGGAGCAAAGTACAGAGGTCCTTGATGAAAACCTGCTCTAGAACGCTCACAACCTCAGACTGGGGCGAAGGTTCACCTTCCACTAGGACAACTACCCTAAGCACACAGCCAAGACAACGCAGGAGTGGCTTCGGGGCAAGTCTCAATGTCCTTGAGAGCAAGGACTTGAACCCGATCAAACATCTCTGGAGACCTGAAAATAGCTGTGCAGCGAAGCTCCCCATCCAACCTGACCGAGCTTGAGAGGATCTGCAGAGAAGAATGGGAGAAAATCTCCAAATACAGGTGTGTCAAGCTTGTAGCATCATACCCAAGAAGTCTCGAGGCTGTAATCGCTGCCAAACGGTGCTTTAACAAAGTACTGAATTAAGGGTCTGAATACTTATGCACTTTTTATAGTTTTTGCAAACATTTCAAAACCTGTTTTTGCTTTGTCATTATGGGGTATTGTGTGTGTAGCTTGGGGGGAAAAAAACAATTTACTCCCTTTTAGAATAAGGGGTAAAGTCAAGGGGTCTGAATACAGTAGGTTATGGCATCATGGTCGGTTGGTTATTGTAAAAGAGAATGTGTTCTCAATACCTTACCTGGTTAAATGAAATAATATGTGGTTGTGGTGTTTTTCTTAGTTTAGGTAGGCCTAATATGTTATATGTAATTGCCATTACAGTTCAGCTTTATAATCAACTAGCCACTTCATTTTCCAGCTGGTTACGTCTCAGATGGTTGGTTTCTCTTCCTCCTCTGCCGCCCACTCTGAAAACCTTTATGAGGAAATAACCTTTTGTTTGAAACTGTGTAAACATATTTACCTTCTGCATTTTATTGCCCTCCAATGGATCCTCGTTAAAGGATTTAAAGTGTACTCATTCCAATTAGAGCCTCTAAAGTGTCCTGTATTGTTATTTTTCGTCACTAACTCCCGTGGTAGCCGTTTTCAGGCTCCCTCTCCAGAATTAAACCCTGACTCCCAGTTCTGTTTCCCAACAACAAAACCAAAAATGTCACTCAAACAGAAGGGTCTTTTTTTTGGAGGGGTTCAGAAAGACTCATAGGGGTGTCCACTGAAAGTTGACTAGCAACAACAACTGGAAACTAAAAAAAACACCCACTAAATTTGCCCAAGAAGAGGCAAACAAATTTAAAACCAACACCAAAATTAAAGACAGGAAGCAAACCAAGAAGGTGACGCAAAACAATAACGGAAGATCAGACCAAGGAATGTTTTTTTTCTAGAAATCAAATCAGAAGCGCCAGCTAAAGGTGTTGACCCTCCTTCTCTCAAGATCAGTGGAGCACTGGGCCAGCCACTTATATATAGCACCTGGGCCAGCACAGGTGAAACGCCTTCCCACTAACGAGTTGGCAACCAGTATGTCTAATAGCAGTATGTCTAATAGCAGTATGTCTAATAGCAGTATGTCTAATAGCAGTATGTCTAATAGCAGAATGTTACATGCTAACGTGCTAAAAGTCCAACCTCAAAACAAATGGAAAAACTAAAACCTGTAACAACCTCAGGGCTATTAAACTGAACGTCTGCAGTAATAATAATCGTGTTTGGAATCAATGCTCAATAATTATACTAGATTCTATTCTTCTTTTATAAAGAGAGGTTTTAATTAAAAACACCAACACAAGACTATGCCTGCATCCCAAATGGCAGCCTATTGCCTTTAAAGTTTTGACCAGAGCCCTATTGGTAGTGCAAAAACAAAATAAAAAGATGCACTATAGGCGGAATAGGGTGCCATTTGGGACACAGCCATTGTCTTGTGTATGTGTTTTTCATTCATTCCTCCTCTTTAAATACACACACATCTCACAATTGATAATTGTAATCTGTTAACTGTAGAATAATTGACAAATTGTGATTTATTATAAGCACAATGTATATGTTAAGATGTGTGTGTGGTTAATCATTTTCAATAGGGAGGAGGAAGGGTCCACATGCTTCATTTGCAACATGAATTAAGCAATGTCGTTATGGCGCTAATTAGCTGATCATAAAAGGATCTCGGTTTTATTGTGATTTATTATCAAAGTAATCAGCTGCTTCCTTGAAAGGAGGGCGGAATGTTCTCTCAGACTGAGATGCCTATGTGCTGATAGTTTTTTTAACGTTCTAACCAGTAGGCTACCTGCCGCCCCAAATAGTTGGTCATATCAATGTGACCGACTGGTCACTGTGCCACATAGGCTTCATTAATCAAGGTGTGTTAGAACATTCTATGGTTAAAACCTTACTGACATCAGGTCAGGTCATAACACCAGCCAGCATTTGTGAAACTATTTCTGACAATTAATTTATTTTATTTTCATATGGTGGCTTAATTTGTTTGAAAGGCCTACAGTATATGCATAATATGTAATTCAAGATAATTACTTTGAGTCTTATTCATGTATGACACTGGACTCTGAGGATGTTTAGGAGTTTTGTTGAAATTGATGAGGCGAGGTTGCCTTGTTTTGCAACTAGAAAATGAATCCGTGAACTGTTCTATTTGCAGTGGGCCTCGTCACGTTACATTATGATTATTGTTAGCTCTTTTCTTGTCTCTTTAAAGGTGCAGTCTGCAGAATTATAGCTATGAATGGTAATAGTGATAGCTGAGTGTACAAAACTTTAGGAACACGTGCACTTTCCATGACATAGAATGACCAGAATGACCAGGTGAATCAAGCTGAAAGCTATGATCCCTTATTGATGTCACTTGTTAAATCTACTTCAATCCGTGTAGATGAAGGGGAGGAGACAGGTTAAAGAATGATTTTTAAGCCTTAAAACAATTGAGACATGGAATGTGTATGTGTGCCCTTCAGAGGGTGTATGGGCAAGACAAAAGATTTAAGTGCCTTTGAACGGGGTATAGTAGGAGGTGCCAGGCGTATCGGTTTGTGTCAAGAACTGCAAAGCTGCTGGGTTTTGATGCTCAACAGTTTCCCGTGTGTGTCAAGAATGGTCCACCACCCAAAGAATACTTGACACAACTGTGGGAAGCATTGGAGTCAACATGGGCCAGCATCCCTGTGGAACGCGTTTGACACCGTGTAGAGTCCATGCCCCGACGAATTGAGGCTGTTCTGAGGGCACAAGGGGGTGCAACTCAATATTAGGAAGGTGTTCCTAAATGTTTTGTAAACTTGGTGCATATACCCATTGAAAACAAATAGCAGATTGTGGCTTTAAACCCCAAATTCCTAGATCTTTCCGACCCAATAAGAACACTGTCAGCCTCCTCATGTTCCTTTCATCCAAACGTCAGTCTTTTGTCTCCCACACCTGTTTGAAGGTTCATGTCGGCACCAGAGCCCTTGGTTGCATCCCAAATGGCACGCTACTTCCGATATACTACACTATTTTTCTCGATAGAGCTCTGGTCAAAAGGAGTGTACTAAATATGGTGTCATTTCGGACACAGACCTTGCCTTGTTTGAAGACCCTGTGTGTGGTTTGGATTGTACCGACATAAGCTGCTGATCTAATGTCATTCTATACCTCAATACTTTGTTGTCTGGTAGATTTTCTTCTTTTTTTTCACCCTGCCAGTTTTGTTTTTTTGACTTGAAGTTTCTTTTGAAGTTACATGTGCTACTGATAATTGAAGCAATACATCCCACTGAAGATAATATACAGATGTAGGATCTTAATTTGACCCAGATTGCTACAGCAGGAAAATAATCCTGCTGCAACAGGATTATAATTAATGGAGATTTTTGTAGGGGTTGATACATTTTTCGTAAGGGACAATCAGGTCTCAAATTTCACAGTGGAAATTACAAACTTCAGAAGACTTTTTAAACCTCAAATATACTACAAGTTTACATTTCCTGTATTGCAGGAAATGTCTTTGCGGACAGGGTGATCAAATTAAGATCCTAATCCTGTACAGTACTCATTTAATGGATTTCAAAGTGAAACCTTAACTTGTTCTTTCATGGCCTAGAACCCTTATCCATCTTGATATGATACTGAGTTGAAAGTGTAGAGGCATGTCAACACTATGCATTTTTATTGTATTGTGAAGTCGGCCAAATCACAGCTGAAGATATCTCTTGTGAAATCACACTCAGCTGACTGATCACAGTGTGTATGACATTTGGAAGCATGGTATTCTTTGATCTTTGACCCAGGGTCATATAGATCAGGGTTTCCCAAAATCGTCCCTGGTTGTTTTTTTCCCTAGCACTACACAGCTTATTGAAATAATCTCTAAATAGAATAATTTCTTCTCTCTATCTCTACCCCCCAGGTGAGAAGGTGACCATGTTTTCTGTCCTGGACATTGACCAGAACGACATTGTGGACACTAACGGAGCAGGAGATGCCTTTGTGGGAGGTGCAGTACACTAGTCTGTCTCCTCCCTGGTTTCTCTCTTGTTTCTGCCAATTATCCTCTCCACAGCATATACATAGATGCCCAATTAATCAATTATATTCCCATGTTCTATTCCTTTGATACATCTCCAGGGGAGTTCTGATTGTCTTATAGTGGTGCCCAGCTCTCCCCACCCCCCTGTAATTCAAACCATTCTGTCAAATGTTATATTGAGGAGTGACACTTTAATAAACTTTTCTTCTCTGCTATAGTCTTTTACTGACCCCTGACCCTTGCTTCTCACCTCTCTCTCCTCCCAGGCTTCCTGTCAGAGCTGGTCCAGGAGAGGCCATTGGAGGAGTGTATCCGTGCTGGCCACTATGCAGCCAATGTCATTATCAGACGAGCAGGATGTACCTTCCCTGAGAAACCTGACTTCCCTTGATTTACCCAACCATTATCCCCCAACCACAAATGTATTTTCCTTACCTTACAAACACCTGCATAAAGCTGTGTGTATGTATGTGCCTCAAAGTTGTGTGTGTAAAGTTTGTTTAAGGTTTACAATAATTCCATGGATATAACCGGTCAACAACATTGTCGCTATGTGTTGTAACTTGCTGTGAGATTATTGATCATCAGTGATTCAATTTGCTACAGTAGATTACTTTTTAAGCAACTTTCTAAACAACACTCCACTTTCTATGCACCATCTGTCAGTTCAAAACCACTAAATATTAACTCTCATTTAACTCATTGTTTTGGCTTTGCTATTAAAAGGTTACGATGTCTAATACTAAGGACCAGGGGTTTTTCCTCGCCAGGTCAATAATACGTGGTCTAGAAAAACTCAGGGCCCTACTATCGATAAAGTACTGTCTGAAATGTGGAGTTTGATATTATTATTATTTTCTTAAATGTTTACTAAATACAATGGTATGTTGCCAAGTTCGTTTTGCCATGACGCACAATATTGTTCATTAAAACAACAGGCGTGGGTGGTCTGAGACTTTGTCAAATGTTCCTTGAGTTCATACAATGCCTTCACCCCACATTTCCAATGCCTTATCATCTTGAATGTAATAAGTAAAGTAACAAATGCACCACGAGTTTGACTGTTACCATAATACCAAGTTGTGTATATCTTTCATCCATTCCAACCACTTTTTGATGAATGAATGAAGGTGTGGTTGCAGCAAGCTAATCATTTTCTGCATCCTACTGGCTACTAAAGATAATGACTGTTGTGTTATTGTAACAGGCGGTGTAGATCTTTCATCCATTCTAACCACTTTTCGATGGATGATTATAAACTCAGCAAAAAAAGAAACATCCTCTCACTGTCAACTGTGTTTATTTTCAGCAAACTTAACATGTGTAAATATTTGTATGAGCATAACAAGATTAAACAATTGAGACATAAACTGAACAAGTTCCACAGACATGTGACTAACATAAATGGAATAATGTGTCCATGAAACAAAGGGGGGTCAAAATCAAAAGTAACAGTCAGTATCTGGTGTGGCCACCAGCTGCATTAAGTACTACAGTGCATCTCTTCCTCATGGACTGCACCAGATTTGCCAGTTCTTGCTGTGAGATTTACCCCACTCTTCCACTAAGGCACCTGCAAGTTCCCAGACATTTCTGGGGGGGAATAGCCCTATCCCTCACCCTCCGATCCAACAGGTCCCAGACGTGCTCAATGGGATTGAGATCCGGGCTCTTCGCTGGCCATGGCAGAACACTGACATTCCTGTCTTGCAGGAAATCATGCACAGAACGAGCTGTATGGCTGGTGGCATTGTCATGCTGGAGGGTCATGTCAGGTACCATGAAGGAGGATGTCTTCCCTGTAAAGCACAGCGTTGCGATTGCCTGCAATGACAACAGGCTCAGTCCGATGATGCTGTAACACACTGCCCCAGACCATGACGGACTCTCCACCACCAAATCGATCCCGCTCCAGAGTACAGGCCTCGGGTTAACGCTCATTCCTTCGATGATAAACGCAAATCCAGCCATCAGCCCTGGTGAAACCGTGAAGGGCACTTTTTGCCAGTCCTGTCTGGTCCAGTGATTGTGGGTTTGTGCCCATAGGCGACGTTGTTGCCGGTGATGTCTGGTGAGGACCTGCCTTACAACAGGCCTACAAGCCCTCAGTTTAGCCTCTCTCAGCTATTGAGGACAGTCTGAGCACTGATGGAGGGATTGTGCGTTCCCGGTGTAACTCGGGCAGTTGTTGTTGCCATCCAGTACCTGTCCCGCAGGTTTGATGTTCAGATGTACCGATCTTGTGCAGGTGTTGTACACGTGGTCTGCCACTGCGAGGATGATCAGCTGTCCATCCTGTCTCCCTGTAGCGCTGTCTTAGGCGTTTCACAGTACGGAAATTGCAATGTATTGCCCTGGCCACATCTGCAGTCCTCATGCCTCTTTGCAGCATGCCTAAGGCACGTTCACACAGATGAGCAGGGACCCTAGGCATCTTTCTTTTGGTGTTTTTCAGAGTCAGTAGAAAGGCCTCTTTACTGTCCTAAGTTTTCATAACTGTGACCTTAATTGCCTACCGTCTGTAAGCTGTTAGTGTCTTAACGACCGTTCAGCAGGTGCATGTTCATTAATTGTTTATGGTTCATTGAACAAGCATGGGAAACAGTGTTTAAACCCTTTACAAGGAAGATCTGTGAAGTTATTTGGATATTTACAAATTATCTTTGAAAGACAGGGTCCTGAAAAATGGACTTTTCTTTTGTTTGCTGAATTTAGATGTGTTTGCAGCAAGCTAATTATTTTTGGTCCTGACTTCTGTATTGTTAAACATGATGGGAAAACAGCTAAACCTCCATCATTATCAAAATGGTGTCCAGGGCAGGCCAGATCCAGCCCCAAGCCTGGGTGTCCTAGTACAGACCAGAGAGCTGGGTAATCTCCAAGGGGCTCGTAGCGTTCTAATTGGATTCTCACAGACTCCCGGATCTCTATAAATACGTCCAAATTGGCACCCTGTTTCCTACATAGTTCACTACTTTTGACCAGAGCCCTATGGTCTCCCTATGGGCCCTGGTCAAGAGTAGTGCACTATATAAGGACTGAGGTGCCATTTGGGATGATGGCTCCACGGCTGATGGAGGTCGTCTCTCTCAATTATGGGATTAGAGGTGCCTCTTCATGGTGATCATTAGAGAGCCCTGGAAATTAGGCTGATCCTGCACCCAGCTGGCTGATCCCCCCCCTCCCACACCCAGCTGTGCTGTTGCCGGGTGTTGGATAGGGGAGAAAAGGATCACCGAGAGGCCCCAGACTGTCCCTTCCTCCCTCCCTCCAGGCATGGGGGCACAAGTAGTGGATAATGGATTGAGAGAAATTGGGATATGTGCCAAATGGCACCCTATTCCCTAGATGATGTACTACTTTTGACCAGGGACTATTTTTCTTAAACCCTTTATCCATTTATTTTTGCCTCCCTAATACGGTTCTGGTCAAAAGTAGTGCACTATATAGGGAATAGGTTATGAGCCAGTACTACATTGCTCCTTTAACAGTAGTATATACAAACTGTAGCCTATAACCTATACTATTATCCTAGACTGAGGTCAAAATGTGCCTATGTCCCATATAACTGTGAAACTGAAAAATTGAAATACAAAAACACATTATGCAATATGCCATTTTCATATTGTGTATAAATAATAGTACAGAACTCAACCTGTTTGCATATATTTTCCCTTTAATTTCTGGGCTCATTAAATGTGAAGAGTGATCCTATTCAAACACCTCTTATGCAAAGGGCTGTAGATCCATTTAATGATGCTTGGTTTATGCGTTTATGTTAATCAGGGGCATCTAGGTGAAAACAGGCTCTAGCCAAAATGTTATTAACAACTTTGAGACACTTTTTTCATCAGCGTTTTAAGGTTTCACACAGATGCGCTTTGAAAAGGACCACATTTCTGATTGGCAGAGATCACACTCCGTAGCAGCTGGTTCATTTGCTTCTCAACTTGACAGATGGCAAAACCCAAACACAAAGAATGCGTGACAAATGGCACCCTATTCTCTATTTCGTGCACTACTGGTCAAAAGTAGTGCCCTAAACAGAGAATAAGATGCGATTTTGGACTTAAACAAAAATTTGGAGCTGTGATTAAGTAATGAGAATGAGGAATGCTACGTAGTTTACCGCAAGAAGGAAAACTGTTAACCACACTTCTACCGTGATTTACTTCATTTTAAAGTGTAAGAACAGTAGTTTAAATGTTACGGATGTGTCATTGTCTCTGTCTCAACAACTAACTGGTTAAGGTCCCCTGTTTCTCCCTTGTGGTGTGCGATACCCAAGTCTGAATTCTACCAACTTCTAATGTTCTTAATTTATACATATACAGAGTTCAATTAGATCAGAGCTGCTAGAAGAACATATGTTGTTGGCAAATTTGGGCTCATCATATGAGAGTTATATTTTCAAAGAAAGAACACAATTCGTATGTCTGGTATTTACCCTCATTCATCAGCACCATCCCTTCTTTGAATGCGTGAAAAGCAAAAGCAGTGTGTCTGCATCCCAAAAGCAGTATATAGGGAATAGGGTGCAATTTGGGAGAGATCCTATGGGCCCTGGCCAAAAGTAGTGCACTATATAGGAAATAGAACATTTGGAACAAAACGAAAGGGTCCTGGTCAAAAGTAGTGCCCAACATTGGGAATAGGGTGCCATTTGGGATGGGAATTGACTGACTGGGGATGTAGCCAGAGCAGACCAGTGTTTTGCCCCGCAGATGGGCAGCAGTGTTGCTGAACAGCACTGGGTGGCAGTTGGCAAGGATTGAGAGGAGAGATGGGGGGATGGTCAGATTGTGTGGATGGCACATGCTCCAGCAACATCCCATTTTATTTATTTAACCTTTATTTAACTAGGCAAGTCAGTTAAGAACAAATTCTTATTTTCAATGACAGGAATAGTGGGTTAACTGCCTGTTCAGGGGCAGAATGACAGATTTGTATCTTGTCAGTTCAGGGATTTGAACTTGCAACCTTCCGGTTACTAGTCCAACACTCTAACCACTAGGCTACCCTGCCGCATAAATGGCACCCTATATCAGTTTCCCAACTCCAGTCCTCTAGTACCCCCAACAGCACACATTTTTGTTGTAGCCCCAGACAAATTCACCTGATTCGGGACAGCGGGGTAGCCTAGTGGTTAGAGTGTTAGGTTAACTGAAAGGTTGCAAGTTTGAATCCCCGAGCTGACAAGGCACAACTCGGTCGTTCTGTCCCTGAACAAGGCAGTTAACCCACTGTTCCTAAGCTGTCATTGAAAATAAGAATTTGTTCGTCACTGACTTGCCTAGTTAAATAAATGTCAAGTAATTAATTCAACTCATTGAGAGCTTGATGATTATTTGACAAGTTGAATTAGGTGTCTGGGGCTGCAACAAAAATGTACCTCTCATTGTACAGAGCCTGGTCCTGGGGGCATGGGGGTTCATAGGAGTCGAGAATGTCTAACAGGTAGGTGGGTCCGATGCCATTTAGGGCATTGTAAACGAGGAGGAGGATTTGACATTAAATTACTTGAGGAACATGCAGCCAATGGAGATCAGCAAGGATGGGGGTGATGTGCGCAGACTTTATTTTGTTTGTGCTAGAATACTTGCGGCACTGTTTTAGCTGAGCTCTAGTTTATGAAATAAATCTGCGGTCAGGCCCCCAAGAACTGCGTTTCCATAATCAATTCCGGATAAAATGATTGCATGGATTAGTTTTTCTGTGTCAGATGTGGGGAGAGAGGGTCTTATGCAGGAGATGTTATTCAGGTGGAAGAATGACGTTTTACAGACGTGACTAATGTGGGCATTGAAGGAAAGAGCAGGGACGGATTTCACACCCAAATTAGTGTAGGCAGCAGCTGTAACATCTTGAGGTTGTTGATGGATAATTTCCATAATATGATTGAATCATACTGTTGATTTATTGGTGTCCATTTAATAGACTATGATTCTTTGTCTTCTTGTCTGTCTTCCTTTAAAATGATATCAATATCATGTTTTGTAGCTGTCATTATTTATAACGATTTTATGTTATGATCATGATCAAGGACTTGATGTCTTCATTATATTAAGATTGGGTCAATTTAACAATCCCTCTGCAAAAAGACCTATCCAGCTGGTTCTATGATCAGAAAATGCTTGGAAACAAGGTGGCCCAATTGGCTGCATAATCTAGGAAATTATTCCAAATAACAGCAATTAATGCCAATGTCAATTTGTACACTAGCTGTGCAAGTATTATGCCACTCGCAGAATACAACCCTGGATAAAGACATCAAGACGCGTTGCAAAAAATGTTTAATCTTCCCATGCACATCCCGGGACATTTTAATGTGGAAAGTGAAAGTGACATTACATTTGCCGCTATGATCATTGGGGAAGCGCTACTGCTCTACAGGGGCGACGGTCTGCTCCACTTCACTGACTGAAGTAGGGATGTCTACAGTGAAGAAGAAGGGGGAGGGAGGTACCACTTTGTCACAGGCTGCTATGTAGATTAACCTTTCAATTAGTTGTTATCAGGTCCTCTCTGTCTCAGCGCGAGCCTTCAGCGAATCGTTTAGAGATTAAAAATACAAGGAAACCCCCATATGGATGTGCCGCTGTGAGTGTGATTATTTATATCCGATCGTCGTTTCAGTCATCGTGTTAATAAAGAAGAGGACTGTATCCGATAAAGAAAACTTGAAGAGGTAACTACCAGCAAATATTTACGGTAGCTAGCCGATGTCTTTTTCTCTCACTGGTTACATGTTCATCCTTGCATAAAACTTGCGTAATTTGTTTTGCCTCCTTGCCCAGCGTCGGTCGGAACATTTTGTAAACGATCTAGCCTACATTCCAAGGAGACTGTATATCACTGACTAATAATGTGTAAACGAGAATGGACCTGCGAGTCGAGTGAGAAATGGATGGATCGCGAAACTGTAGCAATACATTTATTATTGAGGCACAGTGAAGATGCTGCTACTCCGATTTCCCGGGTCAACTACTCCGTTTGTAAGCTATGTGGAATCCCCCCCCCCCCTCCCCTCATGTGTTTATTTTCTAGTCGGAAATGCAGTGCAAGATAATACAGATAAGTATTGTCATAATTTACACGGTAGAATGTTGATGATCGCTGTAGCCTAACACATGCAGGCACTCGTGCTATGTAGAGAAATTCTACCGCTTGATGGATAAGAAATCCTGAATGATTATTTATAGTGTGCCCTATTTATTATGATGTAGCCCACCCGTAAACGTTTGGTAGCCTACATGAGTTGGTGAAAACTGAAATCAGTGAATTGTCGGTGCTTCTGGGAATAGGCTGTAGTGAATTTCCACAAGATTGGAAAATAAAATGAGAACACCAGTTTGTGGGGAAAGAAGTGTCGGGTAGCATGGACAACCATAGCACGATAATAGCCCATCACCTTCAAACATTTTTTAAACTTGCTGCTTTAAATCAGCAGTCAAGTCTTCGCCGTTTTTTTGCAAATAAATGATGGATTTAACAAACAACCAATTAAAGTCTAAAATGATCCAAATCATTTTGAAGTGTAACCAATTGTTTCAAGGAGGAGTCGTAGTAAAGGTGGGCTGTCGTTTGACACAGGATATAGTTTAACCAGAAATCCTCAATTTAACCACTGACCTGCGGTAACTTTTATGTTAATGAATGACAATCTAATTGAGATACAAAAGCTATATTATATTGTCCCTACAGTGCACCAACTTATTCAGTCAAACGATAAGTGCTTAGGGTAAATATAACATCAATTCATGATACGAGAAGACACCTTAAGAGGCGGTTCAATTGAGTGTAGTGACAGATCAAGCAGCCAACGCAGTCCCTTCTAAAGTGAGCTCATATATAATGATTGACATGTACTTTATCAAACCAGAAATCGGATCTTGCCTTTACAGCCAATATTAAAGTTGCTAGGGAGGGCACATTAGTGTAGGTAAGGTTTAATGAGACTCCATTGGATTGTAATCAGCGTCATGTCGGATTTATGTAAACTACAACATTGTAACAAAATGGCGACTGTTTAGGTCACGTCATTAATGCAGGCAGCAATGTTTTTTCCTACAACTCAACTGATACAAGCAAGGTTAGTTACATATTATCTTCTCGTTCGTAAGCGTCTCATGTTAGTTTGAACATAAATTGCCGTCATAAATTTCCGGTAACAATCCCTCCGCAGCTGTCAAAAAGTGCAACAATATGAATTGATCGTGTGCGGCTAACATTCAAGCTCGCGCCGACTGCTAAAATGAACAAATCCTTGTTTATCACTCGTTACGCATACAAGCTGTCAAACTCGCGTGCAAGAAGTCAAACTCCTTTGCCCTTCTTGTTCTACATTGTAGCTGATTTAGAAACACTGAGTAGTCTAGTTTGGTCAACTGGTGATGTTACAATGAATCATTTAACTATCAACAAAAAAATAACACCTATCACAAGTAATTTTGATAGGTGTTTTAACATATATTTAACAGGTTACATTTCATCTCCCTTGTTGTTATGACTGTAGTCAGTGTCATGACAAATTCATCTTGATCATTATTTTACCACAAACTATTGCGTGAGGTTAGGTCAATCGGTGGATTATAGTATCAGACTCCGACTACGGATTAAGTAACATTAGCCTATCCCTAACCTACCTAGAATCATCTTCAATCCGTCTGAACTGCTTTTGTAATCCATCTGTTTCTCTTGAGTGTTGTTGACCTTCATTTCATGGTGTCTTGGTCTGCTTTTCAGTAAATGTTATGGTGAGGTCTCAGAATATAGCCTAGCCTACTAATCCAAAAACACTTAAATTGGTCATGGCCCAATGTGTAAAGTGTATACAAGGCCGATCCCTCACAATTTACTACCAGTAATCAAAACAATATGTTTGTCTAATGTGACCATGGGCTACTAGTACTTGATACTCAGCGAAGGTGCTGGGTGCAACAAATATATAGAAATTCTGTCTCTGTCATTGTTAGAGTACAGTATTGCATATTTTTGGCCTGTGATCTTATTTGACTGTTTATGACTATCTGTTTTTTTTTCTTTTTTTTAAGTTATCATTTGGATCTTGAAGGAACTTACGCCATTCGAAGGAATCGTGTTCCAGGTCGGTCGTTAACTGTCCCAACCTTCGAGGAATTTACTATCTAGCTACTTTCATCTTATTTTGTGAGGTTACATGTGAGCTTCTACCTTGGATGAGGATTTACAGCAGGAATGTATTGATGCCGAGGTGGAACATTACTTTTTGACCTTCAAGATGTGTTGGATGTATCAAATGTTTCACAACAACAAGGGATATTCTCTATGGATCACTTTTTCCTAAATCTCATTGTTTAACCATGGTGGAACTTGCTAACCCTCTCTATACGGAGTGGATTCTAGAAGCAATACAGAAAATTAAAAGGCAAAAACAGAGGCCTTCCGAGGAGCGGATTTGTCATGCGGTGGCGACCTTACACAGATTGGACAAGAGGACCGTTCTGGAGCAGTTGGAGTTAAGTGTTCACGATGGTTCCATTCTCAAAGTCACCAATAAGGGGAGCGTGTCGTACAAAGACCCTGAGCACCCTGGGAGAGGAGTATCTTCATCAACAACATCGCTCAAACCTGTTAGTGCAAACCTCTCTGTCCCATTGTCTAAAGGATCTATATGGAATCCCAGTGAACTTCGCCACATTGACTGGAATAAAATTCTGAGGAGGGCCATCGAGGGTCTGGATGATAACCACGGTTCCTCTCTGAAGAACATCCAGAGGTACCTAAGGAACCAGAATGATCTATCACACGTCCTGGACAACCCGGGGTTTCAGCAGAGGTTACGACTGTCCGCCAAACGGGCAGTCAACAACGGCCGGCTGGAGAAGAACGGCCCACTCTACAGGTTAAACCAGGGGGGTAGTGGAGTGGAGGGGAGGAGCCAGAGGTGTCCAGGTGCTTCCCCATTGGCTCTTCAGTGTGTCACCCTTCTTCCACATGAGAGCGACCAGGTACGGTATACTGATACTAGTTCTGTATATTTCTGATTATAGTAGCCTGCTGATAATACTGTGTATTCCAAGGCTTCTTTCACTAGGTACAGTATGCTACTCATAGCCTCTGAATCCTTTTCAGGTTATTTCTTATGTCGATATTTGGTAAAAAAGCATCTGCTAAATGGCATATATTATTCCTCTACCCGGCAAAATAAACACTAGATTGTTGTTTGACCAATATGTCTCATTTTGGAATATTCCGTCTCATTTGGTTAAGGACTTGATGCTTTCACTGATCATGCCTAATCGGCTTCAAGCACTGGTTGATGTTGCACTTGAGGAATGCAATTGGATGATAGCTGACAGTTTTGTGATGAATAGCAGAGCTCTTGTGGGCTTAAATCAAGCTGTTGTGATATAATATTGCTTCTTGGAAACACAGCTACTCAGTAGATCTCCTAACTAGTTCAGTGTGTACTTGAGAAAACTACTAGGCCTTGTTGACATTTCCTCTGCTCAGGAAAATACTTCGTAACCAATTGGCCATTTTTGCATTTGTTTGGCAGAATAGATGGGCTATGTTATTATAGACAGAGAGTAAATAACATACAGTAGCTTTAAAGTTGTCTTTGAGAACACAGGGTTGTGTGTTATAATTTTGTGGGTCAATTATTTTATACTAATACAATCGCTCAAATATGTTTAACCTCTTGCTCCTACCTGGCACGCAGGCGTCCCATCTAGACATCTGGAAATGCAAATGCGCTACGCTAAATGCTAATATTACTAGTTAAAACTCAAACGTTCATTAAAATACACATGCAGGGTATTGAATTAAAGCTACACTCGTTGTGAATCCAGGCAACAAGTCAGATTTTTAAAATGCTTTTTGGCGAAAGCATGAGAAGCTATTTATTATCTGATAGCATGTAACACCCCAAAAGACCCGCAGGGGACGTAAACAAATTAATTAGCATAGTCGTCGCTACACAAACCGCACAAATAAAATATAAAACATTCATTACCTTTGACCATCTTCTTTGTTGGCACTCCTAGATGTCCCATAATCACTATTGGGTCTTTTTTTCGATTAATCGGTCCATATATAGCCTAGATATCGATCTATGAAGACTGTGTGATAAAAAAAAAGAAATAGCGTCTTATAACGTAACGTCATTTTTTAAAATTAAAAAAGTCGCCAATAAACTTTCACAAAACACTTCGAAATACTTTTGTAATGCAACTTTAGGTATTATTAAACGTTAATAAGCGATCAAATTGATCACGAGGCGAAGTATATTCTTTAGCTGTCCGTCTGGAAATAATGTCCGGGTAATTATCAACCAAAATATCCGGTCAGAGACCGGAAGAAATTAGTTGCCTTGCGTCTGTTTGACCAAGAAACAAAGCCTAGGCAAATGACAAGACTCTAGACAACGTGTGGAAGCTGTAGGTATTGCAACCTCAGCCCCATTAAATGTGGTTCACCTTTATCAATGGGTTCAAGTCGCGCATGGATATATTTTTCCATTTTCAGTGATCAGATTTTCCTGCGCTTTTCGATGAAACGCACGTTCTGTTATAGTCACAGCCGTGATTTAACCAGTTTTAGAAACGTCTGAGTGTTTTCTATCCACACATACTAATCATATGCATATACTATATTCCTGGCATGAGTAGCAGGGCGCTGAAATGTTGCGTGATTTTTAACAGAATGTTCGAAAAAGTAGGGGGTAGGATTAACAGGTTTAACAAGTAATACAAATCTAAAAATGATAGGTGACAAAATTTATCAACACCCCTGTTTTCAATACACCAGCACCCTCCCCTTGCTAGGATGACACTGAGCCTTTTTTCTATAATGTTTTATGAGATTGGATAACACATTGGGAGGGATCTTAGACCATTCCTTTGTTCAGAATCTTTCCAGATCCTTGATATATATAATTTGGCCCTGCGCTTATGGACTGCCCTCCTCAATTGAAACCACAGGTTTTCAATGGGGTTCAAGTCCGGAGACTGAGAGGGCCATTGCAAAATGTTTGTTTTTTTTGTGGTCAGTTATCCATTTCTTTGTATATTTTGATGTGTGCTTGGGGTCATTGTCTTGCTGGAACATCCAATTGCGGCCAAGTTTCAGCCTCCGGGCAGATGCAACCAGGTTTTTGGCTAAAATGTCCTACTACAGTTGATGATGCCGTTGACCTTAACAAGGACCCCAGGCCCAGTGCAAGCAAAACAGCCCCATAACATCAAAGGTCCACCACCTTATTTTACATTAGGAATTAGTTTCTTTTTTTGCATATGCATCCTTCTTTTGATGCCAAACCCACCGCTGGTGTGCATGGCCAAAGACATTTACATTTACATTTAAGTCATTTAGCAGACGCTCTTATCCAGAGCGACTTACCTCTATTCTATTTTTGTAACATCTGACCATACCACCCTGTTCCCGGTCCAAGTGCCAATGCCGTTTAACAAACTCCAGGCGTTTACATGTGTTGGTTACTCTCAATAAATTATTTTTTTTATGCCAACCCTTCCAAATCGCCTATTGGCATGGAGGTGACGTTTAATTGTAGATTAAGAGACTTGGTGACCCCAAGATGCAACCAAGTTCTGTAATTTTCCACCTGTGGCCTTTGGACTTTTCTTTGCCTCCCAAATCATCTTCCTCACTGAATGGGGACGAGATACAAATGCACCCTCTACCAGGCACATTTACCACTGTTCCAGTGGTTTTAAATGTGTAATTGCTCTAATAGTGGGAAGCGCTATATTTGGGGCTTTTCTACGCATTGCCTGCTTTTTTGAAAGTCAACAACCAGTTCCATACATTTTTGGCATTCCACATGGTGATGGATGACAAAGGGATTTTAGCTGTGGAAGGCCACAATACTGTTCCATAAAATTACATTTAAAAAGTAGAATGTTAATGCAGATTTAATTTAGTTTGATTTGAATCTTTAGGCTTGCCAATAATTATTTTTATTTACTTGTTAACCAAAATTGTTCTCTGAGCAATTATATTAATATAAGATTTTTTCACCAGCTGATTTTATAAGAACTTTTTTCAGCAGCTGTGGCAGTTATCGGAGCGAGGCTGAATGGGGTCCAGCAGGGGTCTTCCTGCATGGGGGGTGTGGGAGGTCTTCCTGGGGCATATGTACAATGCATTTGGAAAGTCTCAGACCCCTTACCTTTTTGCACATTTTGTTACGTTACAGCCTTATTTTAAAATTAATTTTAAAAATAATAATAATAATCCTCATCAATCTACACACAATACCCCATAATGACAAAGCAAAAACAGGTTTTTACATTTTTTTTAGCAAATTTATTTAAAAAAAATAGACACCTTATTTACATACATATTCAGGCCCTTTGGTATGAGACTTGAAATTGAGCTCAGGTGTGTCCTATTTCAATTGATCATCCTTGCGATGTTTCTACAACTTGATTTGAGTCCACCTGTGGTACATTTCAATAGATTGGACATGATTTGGAAAGGCACACACCCGTCTATATAAGGTCCCACAGGTGACGGTGCATGTCAGAGCAAAAACCAAGCCATTCGAAGGATTTGTCCGTAGAAGTCCCGAGACAAGAATGTTTCAAGGCACAGATCTGGGGAAGGGTACCAAAACATTTCTGCAGCATTGAAGGTCCCCAAGAAAACAGAGGCCTCTATCATTCTTAAATGGAAGACGTTTGGAACCAACAAGACTCTTCCTACAGCTGGCCACCTGGCCAAACTGCTCAATTGGGGGAGAGGACCTTGGTCAGGGAGGTGACCAAGAACCCCAGAGTTCCTCTGTGGAGATGGGAGAACCTTCCAGAAGGACAACCATCTCTGCAGCACTCCACCAATCATGCCTTTATGGTAGAGTGGTCAGATGGAAGCCACTCCTCTTTAAAATGCACATGACAGTCCATGGACTCAGACCATAAGAAACAAGATTCTCTGGTGTGATGAAACCAAGATTGAACTATTTGGCTGGAATGCCAAGCGTCACGTCTGGAGGAAACCTGGCACCATCCCTACGGTGAAGCATGATTGTGGCAGCATCATGCTATGGGGATGTTTTTTTTTTAGCGGCAGGGACTGGGAGACTAGTCAGGATAAAGGGAAAGAAGTACAGAGAGATCCTTGATGTTAACCTGCTCAGGAACTCAGCCTAGGATGAAGATTCAAAGTAAAATGTTTGAAGCTTACAGCTTCACACACTCTTGGCATTCTCTCAACCAGCTTCACCTGGAATGCTTTTCCAACAGTCTTGAAGGAGTTCCCACATCTTCTGAGCACTTGTTGGCTGCCTTTCCTTCACTCTGCGGTTCAACTCATCCCAAACCATCTCAATTGGGTTGCGGTCGGGTAATTGTGGAGACCAGTTCATCTGATGCAGCACTCCATCACTCTCCTTCTTGGTCAAATAGCCCGTACACAAGCCTGGAGGTGTGTTGGGTCATGGTCCTGTCATATAAAATAAAAGCTGGGACGGCTTATCACTGCAGAATGCTGTGGTAGCCATGCTGGTTAAGTGTGCCTTGAATTCTAAATAAATTACTGACCGTGTCCCAAGCAAAGCACCATCACGCCGCCACCTCCATGCTTCATGGTGGGAACCACATATGCAGAGATCATCCGTTCACTTATTCTGCGTTTTACAAAGACACGGCGGTTTGAACCAAGAATCTCAAAATTGGACTCATCAGACCAAAGGACCGATTTCCACCATTGCTTGTGTTTCTTGTCCCAAGCAAGTTTCTTATTTTTATTGGTGTCCTTTTAGTAGTGGTTTCTTTGCAGCAATTCGACCATGAAGGCCTGATTCACGCTGGCCTTCATGGTCTGCGTAAATCAGTTGATGTTGTGATGTCTGTTACTAGAACTCTGAAGCATTTATTTGGCTGCAATCTGAGATGCAGTTAACTCTAATGAACTTATCCTCTGCAGCAGAGGTAACTGTGTCATCCTTTCCTGTGGTGGTCCTCATGAGAGCCAGTTTCAACATGGCGCTGGATGGTTTTTGCTACTGCACTTGAAGAAACTTTAAAACTTCTTCAAATTTTACAGATTAACTGACCTTCATGTTTTAAAGTAATGATTCTCTGATTCTCTTTGCTTATTTGAGCTGTTCTTGCCATAATATGGACATGGTCTTTTACCAAATAGAGCTATCTTCTGTGTGCCACCCCTACCTTCAATCCTCGGGCAGACTCTTCTCTGTATACATCAATGATGTTGCTCTTGCTGCTGGTGATTCTCTGGTACACCACTACGCAGACGACACCATTCTGTATTCTCTGGCCCCTCCTTGGACACTGTGTTAGCTAACCTCCAGACGAGCTTCAATGCCATACAACTCTCCTTCAGTGGCCTTAAACGTAAGCATCACTACTCTGGATGGCTCCGACTTAGAATACGTGGACAACTACAAATACCTAGGTGTCTGGTTAGACTGTAAACTCTCCTTCCAGACTCACATTAAACATATCCAATAAAAAATTACATCTAGAATTGGCTTCCAATGTCGCAACAAAGCATTGTTCACTCATGCTGCCAAACATACCCTTGTAAAACTGACCACAGACTTGGGCGACGTCATCTATAAAATAGCCTCCAACACTCTACTCAACAAATTGGGTGCAGTCTATCACAGTGCCATCCGTTTTGTCACCAAAGCCCCATACACTACCCACCATTGCGACCTGTACGCTCTCATTGGTTGGCCCTCGCTTCATACTCATCGTCAAACCCACCGTCTCCAGGTCATCTACAAGTCTCTGCTAGGTAAAACCCAGCCTTATCTCAGCTCACTGGTCACCATAGCAGCACGCGCTCCAGCAGGTATATCTCACTGGTCACCCCCAAAGCCAATTCCTCCTTTGGTCGTCTTTCCTTCCAGTTCTCTGCTGCCAATGACTGGAACGAACTGCAAATATCTTTGAACCTGGAGACTCATGTCTCCCTCACTAGCTTTAAGCACCAGCTGTCAGAGCAGCTCACAGATCACTGCACCTATACATAGCCCATCTGTAAACAGCCCATCTATCTACCTACCTCATCCCCATACAGTATTTATTTATCTTGCTCCTTTGCACCCCAGTATCTCTACTTGCACTTTCATCTTCTGCACACCTACCATTCCAGTGTTTAATTGCTATATTGTAATTATTTTGCCACCATGGCCTATTTATTGCCTGAACTCCCTTCTCTTACCTCATTTGCACTCACTGTATATAGACTTTTTTCTTTTGTTCTACTGTATTGACTATGTTTTATTTATTCCATTTGTAACTCTGTATATGTCGAATTACTATGCTTTATCTTGGCCAGGTCGCAGTTGCGAACTTGTTCTCAACTTGCCTCCCTGGTTAAATAAAGGTAGAATAAAAAATACCTTGTCACACACAACTAATTGGGTCAAACGCATTAAGAAGGAAAACAATTACACAAATTAATTTTTAACAAGGTATACCTGTTAATTGAAATTCATTCCAGGTGACATCCTCATGAAGCTGTTTGAGAGAATGGCAAGAGTGTGTAAAGCTGTCATCAAGGCCGAGGGTGGCTCCTTTTGTAGAATCTCAAATATAAAATATATTTTGATTTTAACATTTTTTGGTTACTACATGGTTCTATATGTGCTATTTCATAGTTGTGACTTTTTCATTATTATTCTACATTTAGAAAATAGTACAAATAAAGAAACCGTTGAATGAGTAGATGGCCGAACTTTTGACTGGTACTGTATGCATCTATTTTTAAGTGGCAACCACGATTTAGCAGCTGCATTGCGCCTCTACTAATGCATGTAAGGGAAACGCTGTAAAATAATTTTGGATGTGACTGTATGGCTTGATATAGGGCCACTAAACTCTTAGCCTTCATTGTTTTCTCTTGACCATGATGCATGAGACGTGTTTTTCACTCTGCAGAGATTGTGGCTCCATCACTCAGCACTAACTCATGCTGCACGTGAACAATACTGTATTGACAGCAGTTTTGTACTTGACAAATGAAAAGGACTTTACAGTGAAGGCCAAGGCATTGGAAGGTTACTATTACTGTTGCCATAAAACAGTTTCCTCCCTTTTGTGTAGAAGGTCAAAATGAAAGTCTAGGGCTTTGGGAGTATAAAGTTTCGTTAACATGTTTTCTCTCCAAGTTATGGAAAGGATTAATTTATGTTAATAATTTGGTCATTTACCACTTTAAATGGTGTAGGCCTACAGTATACCATTCTATATTGGCATTTTCACTATTGGAGACATTATCTACCCTTCAGTTTCATTATGAATATCAGGAAATAACACCGTTGACTATACAGCCACAAGTTTGTGTTTGCGGTCGGACCAAAGTGAAACAGTTCTGTTTTAAGACACTGTCCTCCTGTAATAAAAAGCTTGTCATTACCAAGAAATCTATCCTCATAAGAATTGTCTTGTCCCTTTTCTGTGTAAGTTTGGAGTCTTTCAATTACACTCAGCTCCTATGCTATTTGGTGGTTATATCCCTAAGTTCTTTTAGTTTACTCAAAAGGATGACTTCTTTCTAGTCCTTGACATTAGCGAGTAACAAAGCATAACTAGTCGGTATTGGAAATGAGTCTTGGAAAAGAGCAGTCTTGGGTCAAAGTTTATTAGATTCTAAAGTGAGTTTGGCTGCAACAAAGGCAAGGATTTTTCTTCTCTCCCCTTACTGTTATGTAACCTGTTCTTCAGCACAGCTCTCTGCCTGGCTTCTAGAACAGCAGTCTTCTAATAGAACCCCACCCCCCTCATGGAACACAACTGTGCCTTTTTTAAAGCACAGTAATTTCCTCTAATGTACTTAATTTGGCATCCCCTAGTCAATCAGTAACATCTTCTCCTCTTTAGCTGTGTGTTCTTTCTCTTTTATTTTCAGATGAGTACTACTTTTAAGGGGTTTTATTTTTCTGTCTAATCACCAATCGGAGGCTGTTCCCTACTGCATAAAATATCTAATGGCCAGCCCAGGCTAGGCTAGCCACATAGGGTTTTTGCTTTATACATTTTTGAACTACTGTGTAAGTTGTGAAACTTGACTATATCAACTACACATACACTGCACTTATCATTTCACAATTGCACTAATATCAAAATCAATAGCTTACTACATCAGCATGTTTTCTGGGCTAATTCAGAGGTTCTTATCTAATTAAGTAGATTCACATAAGAATTGTTAAAATAATTTATAAGTAGAAAATTATACTGTTGCTGTTTCCTGTTTTGATTTATAGCCCAGTGTCTCAACACTGGTTTTAACTGTCCAAATTCATTGTCAATATGCTGAAGTAGGTTGTAATATTTTGAATACAAAAATTGCTCTTTACACATATGTCAGTCTTGTGTTCAGATTACGTTTATTTTCCTAATTTATAACTTTTTATGAACTGCAAAAGCACATACATTTGCCATGGGTCCACTCGGAGCTGCAATTGATTAGCTTGTTCTACTGTAATCAATATTGTGCCCAAATGATTCACTCACATCGATATTGTATGGAAATCAATGGAACTGGGACAATTCATTAACGCTACATGTGCCGTTCTCTTCTAAAAGACAAACCTCCAATAACTTGGATGTACTACATTTACCAGTCGATCGACAATAACCTGTAGTTGCCATATGTCAACTTATAGCTTTGTGAGACCATTATATCGGTCGATAGCCGATACGGAAACAATACTTTTTGACTGGATAATTCCAATGAATCACCACCTCACATCGGTTTCTAAATTACTTCAGGGATTGGCTTTCATTTGAATTATAGTTTAAGCCTCAAATCCATTAATTTATTTGAGGCCAGAGTCATTTATGGGAGGAGAGAGGGGGGAAAAAAGTATACTACCGACTGCCACATACGACAACACCGGTATTAAACGAAAGATATTCATCTGTTTTAAGCAATCGATTTTGTGAGATCGTGATGACTATAAACTTTTAATACTAACATCACCAATCTGAGGATGTAAAAAGGATGTATTTCATATTTTTGTGTGGTGAACATTTCTAATGTAGTAACACGTTCAGCCCATCCATAGGAAAAAATTGCGTAAAATATAAAGAATAAATAATTAGTCAAGATAATGAAATATTTAGATTTGGGATGATAGTAAATGAAGCACACTTTTACATTTTTTATATATTTTTTACAACATTGACATCTGTTTCTCACTACTTTTTAACCATGGAGATAGTATAAAAATGGTCTTAAAGACAATTTAACCAGGTGCTGTAGACTAGATCTTCCATAGTGACTGTGCAGCAGCCTGAACCTTTGTTTCTACTCATATGCTCAGGCTACCGATTTGATGTAATAAAAAGCTAATCTTATTGGAATAATGCCGTTTTCATGCAGGTCATGTATAGGGCTGTGACGGTCATGGACGTTTGGATGATGATAGTTGGCAAGTCATTTGTTTGCAGTCATCATAATAACCGTTCGAATAGTAAAACAAAACACACATTTTCTCTTCCTCTGCTCCTGACCGCATGTGCTGCCGTAGAAATGGAATGAATAGAATGGGCATCCCCATTCAAGTCAATGACAGCATAATTGGTGGACTGGCGGCCATTGCAAGTGTACCCATCAATGTGCCATTATTTGTTGATTCAACTGACATTACAAAAAATGCAGTCCATTGCATGAGCCATATCAGTTAACATAATTTTAATTGACATTCTACATTACTATAGAAATGATTGCATCACAATACCAGGAAGCCCTTGTTTTATTTTTACCTTTATTTAACCAGGCAAGTCAGTTACAACAAATTCTTATTTTCAATGACTGCCTAGGAACAGTGGGTTAACTGCCTGTTCAGGGGCAGAACGACAGATTCGTACCTTGTCAGCTCAGGGGTTTGAACTCTCAACCTTCCGTTTACTAGTCACATGCTCTAACCACTAGGCTACCCTGCCGCCTCATGTACCCATGAGTTTACCAGTCAAGTTGCCAGGGTTAGAGGAACCATTCTATTAATTATATTTCTATGTGTGCTGCTGCATTGTGGTGGCATTGTCTCGCAACCAAAGGCTTGTTTGCTACAACAACATGCTTGTTTCAGTAAGGAGCAACAAAGTTCCATCACATTAAGAGTCCATGTTGCCGCAGAAACGGACTCAATCGCATGAATGCCTGGCCGTCCCCTCTTCAGTCAGCAGTTGTTCCACCCCAAAAATTTAATAAAATTACATTACAAAAAAATGTATGACGGTTATTTTATTTTCATGAGTCTTCATAACTAAGGTAATTGTTCCAGCCATAGTCCCACAGACCAATTGCATGGTTATCACGATAAGCTGGGCGCTAGTAACCATTTTACTATAGCATCACTGCAGATGAAGATTTCACATCCAGTTAAATTTTTATTTGGGGGATACAAAGTAGCCTCGGTTGGTGATTGTTTGATCAAGTACAAAAAGAGCAGCCTATTTAGATACTTTAGCCTGCTAGAGAAAGACTGCTCTGCTGATTTTAGAAGTCGTTTGAACACAGTTGTTCCAAACAGCTTGAGCCTTTCACAAAGATGAATCTTCATTTGTAGATTAGGTGGATTCTGTAGTTTTTGTGATGGAATATATTGTGATCAAGTGCAAAAGGAACAGGCAAGATAGGCCTACGTACTAAAGACAGACGGCTCTGCTATTTAGACGTTTTTAAAGGACAGATTTATTTTTTTAAATGCTGTTTGATAGAGCTTCTTCCTGTTTCTACTTTCTGTGACCCATTAATGATCACAATGACGTAATGCCGCATCTAGCCAAGGTTGTGGGTTCAATTCTTGTCGGTATTGATACTCATACTAAATATGTATGCACTCCCTGTACTGTACTCTTAGTCACTTTGGATAAAAGCATCTGCCAAGTAAATTATACGCTGTTGAAAGTGAGGTGTAGCCTATCTTACAAAAATGAATCATATCTGTAGCATTCATTCAAGAGTGGTTGTCTTTACATAGACAGACGATCTGATTCCACCGGTTGCACAGCCACTCTATTGACCTGGAAGATTTTGGAAATGGAGGAGTCATTGATGTATCTGTAAATGGCTTTCTCTCATTTTATTATTCAATTGATAGGCTATAACACCTGCCAAGAACAATGACCAAATCCCACAGATGCATCCTATCCCTGTTTTACTTTTCCACTTCCTGTATTTTGAAATGGCAGCATGTAGCCTAGCGGGTAAGAGTATTGGGCCACTAACTGAAAGGTCGCTGGTTTCAAAAGCCCAGGCGGACTAGGTGAAAAATCTGATGTGCCCTTGAACAAGACACTTAACCCCTAATATCTCCTGTAAGTTGCTTTGGATAAGAGTGTCTGCTAAATTACTAAAATGTAAACAACTAAATGTGACTGTGGCTAGCCCTAAAATCTACCTGGGGCACATTCGGTAATGGTGAAGTTAGAAATGGCATGCATAGAGTGGACATGATTCAGTATCTAATATGTCAGAGAGGCTTGATTGTTCTACATACTAGGCATTTCTATCTCAAGATAACGTGACATCGGACTCTTCTCAACACCGAGATTGCATCTGCAGGTCACGGAGGGGTCACGTCAGGGCCGATGGATATTGCGTTCAAACGGGCTGTGTTGAGGTCATGATGATAATCTGCCTGCCTCTGGCTCAGTAGAAACTAATTATGGCCATCTCCCCAGAGTCCCCTTTCTTCCCAAAACCTCCGCAGTCAGTTGATGAGTCGTTTGTGTGTGAACTGATGATGAGGTTTGTTATTTATTGTCATACCCTGTGTTATTTTCCCTTAAGAACCTCCTTCCTGCTGTGTTATGCTGCCTGAGGAGTGTGTGTGTGTGTGTGTGTGTGTGTGATGCATGTATGACACTGTGTTATGCTGCCTGAGAAGTGTGTGTGTGTGAGACGCTGTGTTACGTGGTGTCATTTTTGGTAGTTGCTTTACGATGGTCATGAAATGATTGAACCGAATAACGTTTCATAGGTCTACTGAACAAGAAATCGTTGAATATGTTCGTTGTATAGAAGAGTAGGAACACCATATAGTAATATATAACCTATGACCCTTAGCAGATGTTTTTATCCAAAGTGATTAACAGCATAGAGAGCGCATGTGTTTTTAGCATGTGTAGGTTATGTGATCCCTGCGGGAAAATAACCCATGACCTTGTTGCAAGTGTCGCAATACCAACTGAGCTACACATGGCCGTTTACCTTCAAACTAAACATGGGCTAGTCTGCTGTTAGTTTCTGTGTTATGTGGTGGTGCTGTTTTCAAGGTGGTTGAGTCCATTCGGTTCAATAAGAAAGTAATTTCATAGTGTTCGATACTGAGCAGAAGAAAGTGTTTTGAATATTTTGCAGGCTATAGAACAGATGGGTATAGGTACAATGTTTACCTTCCTACTAGCCATGCTGGTAGTTAGATCTGCCTGTCAATAGTTCTAAGTGATCAGTGCTAAGTCCTCTTAAACCTTAAAGCTGATATTTTACTTTTGTATGTAATTTTAAGCCCTTAAGTGAGTGTTAACCTTTCTACTGCTGATTCTGAAACATGGAGAGAGGGAGAGCAACTACAATGTTAGGGCCGGGACGATACCAGTATTGCGATACTCGTTAGTATCCTGGCAAGGAAACGAAACACAAAGCGAATTTAACTTCTTCAGGAAAACAGCCCTAATGTTGGAAATGAACATTATGTTTATAGCTCACAATATTTTACATACAGCAGGTTAAAGGACCAAAGAGTGAGGTCTGCTTTGGGTTTTACTTCTTGCCAGGGAAAAAATATTGTGATACTGGTATCGTCCCGGCACTATACAATGTATTTGAATAATTTATTATGATTCATTAACATTATTAAGGCAATTTGATTACATGATGGCTAATCCTGTCTAATTGTAGTGTAAAGCTTTCTCAAGTGGATTAAGCCCCTTAACTAATTATCACATCCCCTTTCAGATTTAATGGATAAAGAAGGGCAGTTTTTCACATATATTACGGTAGAGTACCTCCTGTGGGCAGTAAGTGTTCATAATAAGCTAATTGTGTTTTAGTTGTTGAGAACTCATGTCAGGGGGACGGACTATTATGTCACTAATTCCCATCATTCACAGAGCTTTGATGTCTAAGCCTTGTGTTTACTTATTCATGTATCTGCATATCATTGCATCTGTTTGAATATATTCTCTGTTTCAATAATCCCCTAAAAGCATGCTCTTCAGTCAGTAGACTCCAAGACAAACAGGAATAGATGAGTGTTATGCATATCTGTAGCAATTTACAGGACTGTAGGCTTATTGAAAATACGATTTTGTTCTTAACTGACTTGCCTAGTTAAATAAAGGTAAAATTAAAAATGATAACTGTATATGTATCCATAATTACATTTTGTGTGTCATAAAGCATACCAGAATACCGATGTTATTCCCATATTTACATCACAAACAGTACATACATAGCTAGTCCACTATGCCTCTTATGTTTTTGAACACTCGCTATGTTTCTCTCCCCAGCTTTCCCTGACCCCATCCCAATATACAGTTTGTTTCTCTCCCCAGCTCGCCCTGACCCCATCCCAATATACAGTTTGTTTCTCTCCCCAGCTTGCCCTGACCCCATCCCAATATACAGTTTGTTTCTCTCCCCAGCTTGCCCTGACCCCATCCCAATATACAGTTTGTTTCTCTCCCCAGCTCGCCCTGACCCCATCCCAATATACAGTTTGTTTCTCTCCCCAGCTCGCCCTGACCCCATCCCAATATACAGTTTGTTTCTCTCCCCAGCTCGCCCTGACCCCATCCCAATATACAGTTTGTTTCTCTCCCCAGCTTTCCCTGAACCCATCCCAATATACAGTTTGTTTCTCTCCCCAGCTTGCCCCGACCCCATGACCCCATCCCAATATACAGTTTGTTTCTCTCCCCAGCTTGCCCTCCCAATATACAATTTTCTCTCCCCAGAGTTTGTTTCCCATCCCAATATACAGTTTGTTTCTCTCCCCAGCTTGCCCTGACCCCATCCCAATATACAGTTTGTTTCTCTCCCCAGCTCCCCATCCCAATATACAGTTTGTTTCCCCCCAGCTTTCCCTGACCCCATCCCAATATACAGTTTGTTTCTCTCCCCAGCTTTCCCTGACCCCATCCCAATATACAGTTTGTTTCTCTCCCCAGCTTGCCCCCCAGCTGACCCCATCCCAATATACAGTTTGTTTCTCTCCCCAGCTTGCCCTGACCCCATCCCAATATACAGTTTGTTTCTCTCCCCAGCTTGCCCCCGACCCCATCCCAATATACAATTTGTTTCTCTCCCCTTGCCCTGCCCCATCCCAATGTTTGTTTCCTCCCCAGCTTGTCCTGACCCCATCCCAATATACAGTTTGTTTCTCTCCCCAGCTTTCCCTGACCCCATCCCAATATACAATTTGTTTCTCTCCCCAGCTTGTCCTGACCCATCCCAATATACAGTTTGTTTCTCTCCCCAGCTTTCCCTGACCCCATCCCAATATACAGTTTGTTTCTCTCCCCTTGCCCCGACCCCGCCCCCCAGCTGACCCCATCCCAATATACAGTTTGTTTCTCTCCCCAGCTTTCCCTGAACCCATCCCAATATACAGTTTGTTTCTCTCCCCAGCTTGCCCTGACCCCATCCCAATATACAGTTTGTTTCTCTCCCCAGCTTTCCCTGACTCCCAATATACAGTTTGTTTCTCTGACCCCATCCCAATCAGTTTGTTTCCAGCTTGCCCTGATAATATACAGTTTGTTTCTCTCCCCAGCTTGCCCTGACCCCATCCCAATATACAGTTTGTTTCTCTCCCCAGCTTGCCCTGACCCCATCCCAATATACAGTTTGTTTCTCTCCCCAGCTTTCCCTGACCCCATCCCAATATACAGTTTGTTTCTCTCCCCAGCTTGCCCTGACCCCATCCCAATATACAGTTTGTTTCTCTCCCCAGCTCTCCCCAGCTTTCCCCCTGACCCCATCCCAATATACAGTTTGTTTCTCTCCCCAGCTTGCCCCATCCCAATATACAGTTTGTTTCTCTCCCCAGCCCCCCATCCCAATATACAATTTGTTTCTCTCCCCAGCTTGTCCTGACCCCATCCCAATATACAGTTTGTTTCTCTCCCCAGCTTTCCCTGACCCCATCCCAATATACAATTTGTTTCTCTCCCCAGCTTGTCCTGACCCATCCCAATATACAGTTTGTTTCTCTCCCCAGCTTGCCCTGACCCCATCCCAATATACAGTTTGTTTCTCTCCCCAGCTTGCCCCGACCCCATCCCAATATACAGTTTGTTTCTCTCCCCAGCTTGCCCTGACCCCATCCCAATATACAATTTGTTTCTCTCCCCAGCTTGTCCTGACCCCATCCCAATATACAGTTTGTTTCTCTCCCCAGCTTTCCCTGACCCCATCCCAATATACAATTTGTTTCTCTCCCCAGCTTGTCCTGACCCATCCCAATATACAGTTTGTTTCTCTCCCCAGCTTTCCCTGACCCCATCCCAATATACAGTTTGTTTCTCTCCCCAGCTTTCCCTGACCCCATCCCAATATACAGCTCTCCCCAGCCCCTGACCCCATCCCAATATACAGTTTGTTTCTCTCCCCAGCTTGTCCTGACCCCATCCCAATATACAGTTTGTTTCTCTCCCCAGCTTGCCCTGACCCCATCCCAATATACAGTTTGTTTCTCTCCCCAGCCCTGACCCCATCCCAATATACAGTTTGTTTCTCTCCCCAGCTTGCCCTGACCCCATCCCAATATACAGTTTGTTTCTCTCCCCAGCTTGCCCTGACCCCATCCCAATATACAGTTTGTTTCTCTCCCCAGCTTGACCCCATCCCAATATACAGTTTGTTTCTCTCCCCAGCTTGCCCTGACCCCATCCCAATATACAGTTTGTTTCTCTCCCCAGCTTGCCCTGACCCCATCCCAATATACAGTTTGTTTCTCTCCCCAGCTTGCCCTGACCCCATCCCAATATACAGTTTGTTTCTCTCCCCAGCTTGCCCTGACCCCATCCCAATATACAGTTTGTTTCTCTCCCCAGCTTGCCCTGACCCCATCCCAATATACAGTTTGTTTCTCTCCCCAGCTTGCCCTGACCCCATCCCAATATACAGTTTGTTTCTCTCCCCAGCTTGCCCTGACCCCATCCCAATATACAGTTTGTTTCTCTTGCCCAGCTTGCCCTGACCCCCCCCATCCCAATATACAGTTTGTTTCTCTCCCCAGCTTGCCCTGACCCCATCCCAATATACAGTTTGTTTCTCTCCCCAGCTTGCCCTGACCCCATCCCAATATACAGTTTGTTTCTCTCCCCAGCTTGCCCTGACCCCATCCCAATATACAGTTTGTTTCTCTCCTTGCCCTGACAGCCCAATGCCCCCCAGACCCCATCCCAATATACAGTTTGTTTCTCTCCCCAGCTTGCCCCAATATACAGTTTGTTTCTCTCCACAGCTTGCCCCGACCCCATCCCAATATACAGTTTGTTTCTCTCCCCAGCTTGCCCTGACCCCATCCCAATATACAGTTTGTTTCTCGCCCCAGCTTGCCCTGACCACATCCCAATATGCAGTTTCTGTTTCTCTCCCCAGCTACGCGCTGACCCCATCCCAATATGCAGTTTCTGTTTGGGAACGAAAGAGTCCAATCGGGACAAGAGGCCAGAGCAGCTTCTCTCCTGTGCAGACTGTGGGAGCAGCGGTAAGTTCATACCCATTTTTCATTTTTTTATATGACTGTGCCAAACTGGTCTGAACTTGGCTGACCTGGTTACACATTTACCATATTTCAGTTACCTAGACTCCAAGAGAGCCTTTGTCCACTTGACACAATGTGCATGTTTGAGGTCTCACTACATGGCAGTCGGACTGTGCAGAATAACTGCTCTAGATCACCTTGCATCCCACATAACTACTCATTATGTGATCAAGCTTAGTGATTATTCTGCGCCTTGCTGAAACTGATCCTCTCGAACACACTGGCCATGTCATAGTTAGTCTTGCCGACTACTTTCTAAAACTGTGTGCTAATCTTATTACATACCATTTAGAATGTACTGTTTAGTAAAAAGACATTTCTCTTCCTCAATAGCAGGAAGTGAATTCTACTAGATGAAAAGTACAAATTTGATTGCATACTGAATTTCAGAAAGTTCACACATTATAACACCTTGCATTTAGGCACACCCAATCAGCCTATTATTTAGAATGCAATTACGGGTATTCGGACACGGCCACTGTCTGAATCCCAAATTGGATTATTACCTACGAAGTGCACTACTTTGGACCAGAGCCCTATGGGTAGTGCCCAAAAGTAGTACACTAGGCCTATATAGGGAACAGAGTGCCCCATTTGGGATGAAGCCACAGATAGATAGGAAGCCCTCTTTGTACACTGAGTGTACAAAACATTAAGAACACCTTCCTAATATTGAGTTGCACCCCTCTCCCCCTTTACCCTCAGAACAGTTTTAATTTGTCAGGGCACTCTACAAAGTGTCTAGTGTTCCACAGGGATGCTGGCCCATGTTGACTCCAATGCTTCCCACAGTTGTGTCAAGTTGGCTGGATGGCCTTTGGGTCATGGACCATTCTTGATACACACGGGAAACGGTTGAGCATGAAAAACACAGCAGCATTGCTGTTCTTGACACAGACCTGTGCACATCTGTCACCTACTACTACCATACCCCGTTCAAAGGCACTTAAATATTCTGTCTTGCCCATCCACTCTCTGAATGGCACACATACACAATCTGCTTCTCAATTAAAAATCCTTCTTTAACCTCTCCTCCCCTTCATCTACACTGATTTGAATTGGATTTAACAGGTGACACCAATAAGGGATCATAGCTTTCATTTGGATTTACTTGGTTAGTCTATGTCATGGAAAGAGCAGTTGTTCATAATATTTTCTGCACTCAGTGTATATGTAGCTAATGTTGTAGCAGATGTGGTTTAGACAGATTCTATTTAGGCATGGTCAATCTGCAATTTGTGAGTCTGGTTTAAACACAGTCGATGTGTTGAGGGGTATACCCCGAAATGGTAGCAGCAACTCTAGTGCCATCGGGCCGTTGCCATATTCCTCTCGCATCATGATGTTCTCCTGCTTTAGGCTAAACCCTCTACTTGAAGGACTTACTTGATGAACTGTTTCTATTGGATAGTTGGAAAAGGGAGACATGACAGACAAAGGAAGAATTATGGCAAAATTGCCAACAACCCATGGTGGACTGAGGAAGGAAGCTGCAGATTCCACTTAAGTGGCCATTAGAATTTAGAAATCACTCATGTCGTTGAGTGAACGGCGCTCTCGGAATCGGAATGCAACAGCATTCTGGGAACACGGCAGGCAGCAATGAGGGACAGAGAGGGAAATAGGATCAAATGTCATCCATTTTCCACTGCCGTAGATTGGTGTCATTTTCCTTTACTGTTCTTTTCTTTCAGACAAATGTGCTGCTGCTAACCCTCTGTAAAATGACCTCTCATAAGGATTAGTTTGCCTTGGAAACAGTTATTTTAAATGCTGTAAGGAATTATTCTCCCAGTGACATTTTTATAGCTCAAATTTGACTAAGTAGCGTTGAGGTGGTTTTCATTAACCGCTCCTAGTGTACACACATTGTGCTCTGGGTGTAAAGCAGCTGTTTTACAACCATGAGAATGAGCCGGTGAGAGAGGAGGCACGCTTTTACATGACTTTCACGTTTGGGCCCCCATTAGACTGAGTTCTGCTACTGTTTCTGCCTCATTAAGAACAAATTATCTTTAATTAGCTGCTCAGATGTTTGATCATACTGTTTTTTAAACACAGCTTGTGGAAAAGAGCGAGAGGTCCCACCCGGACACAGACGCACGCAAACGCTGCTTAACATTGTTGATAATGCAATATGTTAATATTTAACCTTGCTGTGTGAACATAATGGGAAGGTCGCGCCTCCCGCTCGGTGAAACTGATACTAAAGTATGTTTCCCAAATAGGACCCTCTTCCCTATGTAGTGCACTAGTTTTGACAACTGCCCTGGGCCCTGGTCAAAAGTAGTGCACAACATGGGGAATAGGGCGCCATTTGAGACACCGCCTAAAGGATGGTTGAAATGTGCAGCAACACTAATAACACTCTTTTGTTTACCTCTACAGGGCACCCATCTTGTCTGAAGTTCTCCCCAGAGCTGACCACAAATGTGAAGAGATTGCGATGGCAATGTATAGAATGTAAAACCTGTAGCTCCTGTCGAATACAGGGCAAAAACGCTGTAAGTATTTTAATACATTAGATTTTTTTCTAAATACAGTGCCATACCATTTAATCTGTGTGAGATAGAGATTGATAATGCTTTCATGGAGACAAAATAATGTAATCAACCCGGTAATAAATTTCCTCTTAACAATGAAAATATCTGTGTCCCAAATAGGACCCTATGGTCTATATATAGTGTACTACTTTTGAGCAGGGCTCTGGTCAAAGCTAGTGCACCATATAATGGATAGAGTGCCGTTTGGGACAGAGACATATCATGAAATATTTTTTCAAGCATACATCTGCCATTTCCGGGCAACATGTTGTGCAATGAAGACACAGCCTCTTTTTTTCTCCATCCACCCTTCAACCAAACATAATTCACCTCCACATACATAATCCATATTAAACTAAACGGACATGTCCCTCTTTAGAGTGAAATGACAGAAGGTGTAACATCTATGCAACAACAGGGAAGCCACCACACAGCCCCACACATGCCTCCTGTCTCCTTGCAGGACGAGATGCTGTTCTGTGACTCTTGTGATCGGGGGTTTCACATGGAGTGCTGCAACCCACCACTCTCAAGGATGCCAAAAGGTAAAGGTGTTCATACATATGGTGTTCTCTCTCGGTCTCTCTGTATGTGTGTGTGTTCTTCATAGGGGGTCTTTAGGTCTGTCAATCATCATAGTAAAGCAGAGATGGCTTATTAGGAGCTTTGCAAGAATATCAAATGATTCCCCAGTCCCAGGGGAGAGATATGTAGATTACTGTACATGGCCTACAGCTATGCTTGTAATGATTGAACAGCTACTGTAGTGTGAGACCTTTGGCAGCGGGACTGATATTCACACAAGTCGTATCGCTTTGCTCAAAATGCACTGACATGGGCTGTCTCTCAAATGGTACCCTCTTCCCTAAATGGGCCCTGGTCAGAAGTAGTGCACTGTATAGGGAATAGGGTTCCATTTTGGGACAGTCTATTTCAGTGGACCCTGATGTTTTTTTTTTTTTATAAAAATGTTATGGATTTCCCTGCTTTGTGCTGAGTAATTGATTGTTGTTCATTGTAAGGAGTGAGTAGGAGTGTGTCCCTCTCCCTCGCCATCTGCATTAAAAGGAAATGTTTCCAGTGAATGTGTGGTGTGAGTTGATGAAGCCACCTAACTGATGCTCTCCTCTCTCTAGGTACCTGGGTCTGCCAGGTCTGCAGGCCCAAGGAAAATGGAAAGAAACTGCTGCATAAGAAAGCCGATGAGATCAAACGTCGATATGCAAAGCCAATCGGGAGGCCCAGAAATAAGCTCAAACATAGAATGTAAGTTTGTCACCGTGATCTGTAGACATTGCCTTTATTTTAGTGTAACAATAGAAGGTTGTGCAGAGGGTCCATAAACCACATTATTACCTCAAGGAAATCCTTCTGCTTTTTATCGCAATACTTTGTTATATATTGAGTTATGACTAAGTTGTTTTCATAAACGTAGCTTTTGATTCATACCATAGTTTGTGTCCTTGCCTAACCCCTACGCTGTTTCTGTTCTAGGTCTGTAAGCAGTGGTGACGGCTCCATGCTAGCCCGGGGAGGAAGGGGGTCACCTGGTAGGGGTCAAAAGCTTACCGTCTGTTCCACACCTTCATCTGGTCATGCAGCATCTGTGAAGGACGCCACAGACTTATTGGCTGTTGCTACATCAAACCCCTGTTGGGCCGGTGACGCTGTCACCTTCACCACCCAATTCACCACCTCTTCCACCCCCTCCACCACCCCCCCCCTCACGCCCACCTCGTCCTCCTCCACCCCAGCAGTTACACTCACTGTTAACAAGAAAACCAAAGGGCTTATCGATGGGCTATCCAAATTCTTTACTCCCTCGCCTGTCGGCCGCAGGTCGTCGCGAGCCGGCGAAATCTTAGACCCCTCTGCCCTGAAAGGGTCACAGTCTTGTTGTCCTGCTAGGAAAAAGCCGGGCACTCCGCCGAAACTATGGAAACTCAGTCCGTCTCAGTCAGTCGTTGGCTTAGCTGCAAAGTCTGATACAACTCCAAGTCAAAAGCTAACCACCACCACCATTTCTCCCTGTACACTCCCTCTCCCCCCCCCACCCACGTCACTTGGACATAGCCCCACCACCTCCCTGGTCTCCTCCAGCTCCACCTCCGTTAACTCCCCCCAGAGTTCTTCCAGCCAGTCTAGCGTCCCCTCCATCACCAGTCTCTCTAATCACAACCAACTTAAGGGACTCTTTGACGGACTCTCCCATATCTATGCCACTCAGGGACAATCTCGGAAAAAGGGACTGCCTTGCTACGCACCGCCTAAGCGCAGACACCGTAAGCAGGACTTAGGGTCCTGTGCCACTGCGCCCAAAACATATTCTCTCATTCCCCATCCTCCCCAACAGCGCCTCGGAAAGAAAGAGATGACAAATAATAGGTTGTTGTTGTCGTCCCACTCCTCCTCCCATCCCAGGCCCGGCCGGCCAAGGGGGCGCCCCTTTAAGGTGGTCAGTCACTTCAGACGTAGCCCCTTTTTAAAAAAGCACAGGACGCTAGGCAGGCTAAGATGTAGAGTGACCCCTCAGAAGGGACCCCAGGAAACACCAGGAAAGGGAGACATGACAGACGAAGGAAGAATTAAGGCAGAGCACGACCATGGTAAGCAAAGGCGTGAATGCTCCGACCGAAAATACCTGCGTCTACTTCCGCTAGTTTAAATATTTTTTTAACCCAAGGCTTGTGACAAAATGCCTTACCATACCTTACCAATGCCTTACCGTATGAGCTAACAAATGTTTTCTTTTTACAAGAGTGAACAAACTCATTTTGGCTTCGCCTTGCTTTAATTCAATAACATTTTAACAGTTTCTACTACTAATCTTTTACACCACCTACTTTAATTAATTCATTTCTGTTTTTTTCCCAAATCGTTTAATTTCGTTATTGCGTTTTGACTTTGGCTGCGTAATGAATCTAGCTACGCGGCTTCAGTTCCATCTCTCTGCCGTCGGCTTCTTTGTCAAAGTAGTGCATGGCCCAACCACTAACCCTTTCTTCAAACTCTTCTCTCTTTGTTCTGTCCCAACCACTAACCCCTTCTTCATACTGCTCTCTCCTTTATCTGTCCCCCCTGTCTTTGACCCTATGCATTAGTGCACTGGCTTCGCCAATTGTGATTTTCGCCTAGTTGTGACTGTACTGCTATGTTGTTAGATTATAAAGACTTGCTCTTCTGCCTTCCATTCCACGCTCTCCCAGCACTACCACCACTGTCACCATTCAACCCTAACTTCCCACAGTCGTTGGGCTGACACACACATACACCATTTATGACTCGAAGTTGACTTGATGATTACGTCTATTGATCTACGCCCTCCCCCATCTGATTCGGTGTCATTGGGCCAGATTCCCAGACATAGATTTATCCTACTCCTCGACTAGAAGAAGCATGTTCAATTGAGATTGTCCATTGAGCATGCTTCTTAGTCTAGGACTGGGCTTAATCTGTGTCTGGGAAACCGGCCCTCAAGGGCTAAGATTTTTTGAAAGGATCTGGATTTGATTTGAAGGGGTTTTAAATAATACTGTGAATAGAATAGTTTTTAAATTGATAAGCCAAAACATCCATGTACACATTTAAAATGTATACTCAAGTCTCAAATTAATCTCAATAATTCATTTTTTAATGTAAAATTTCCACTTCTTAGTGTATAATACATAATTTCAAGTGTTTCATGTATGCTAAAGATGCATGGTTAGCTTTTCAACATCATTGCTGTTGTATCGTAGTCTCCACACTGCTGCTGTCACTGCATTGACTTTTTAATTAACAGGAAACTATCTGGGGCTGTGTCCCAAATGGCACCCTAGTATTCCCTGCATAGTGCTTTACTTTTGACCAGAGACACATGGACCGTGGTGCAAAGTAGGGCACTATATAGGGAATAGTGCCATTTGGGACGCAGACTTGGTGGGTTGACACATGAAAGCGGTTACGTTAGTAGAGTGATTTAGTTTCACGTCATTACATTCAGGATTTTCATTCACAGGTGCAGAGATGATGATACATTCATTATACAACTCCACAGAGACCTAACTTCGCAGAGGCTGTCTAACAAAACATACATTAAAAGCACATTAAAACCAAATGCATTTACTATACTGAATGTTCACAGGCTACAGAACACTGCTCCCTATCTACTCTATAAAGCTGGGATGATAATCTACCATGTTTGATGGTACTCCTCTGATGTGGCTGTTTGGTTACTGTGACAGCCTGTTTGGTTACTCTACCAGCATGTTTGTGACTGTACCAGCATGTTTGTGACTGTACCAGCATGTTTGGTGACTGCAACAGGCTGTAATGTTTGGTTACTGTAACAGGCTGTGAAGGTGAATTGAGGGTGAAGCAGGAACCTGGCTTCGTAGCAGTCTCCAGGGAACATGTCACAGAGGAAGACATGGAGATATTCACACAGGTCCAAGAGCTCTCGTCGCAGGTGAGGAAAATGTCCAAAATAACTTCTCTCAATCACACTTCTCACACCTATCACCTAATCAATATAAGTTATATGTAGCCTATGGCTTAACATTACAACCCCTAAATCAATGTTTGTCAGATGTTTTCGAACATGAAAATAAGTTTTTATGTCACAAAGGGAAGGGTCCACATTCCAAGTTTCTGTTTGAAGATACTGCCTATGTCAGACTTAGATCATTGATATTGTTTGAATGAGTGCTTGTGGTAAGACGTTGAGGCATTTAATTTTGTATTGCCGTGTTTAGAGAAATGGAACCATGACTATCACTAACTCTGGACGATACCCGGCCGTCATTGAGTTTGGGAAGTATGAAATCCAAACCTGGCACTCATCGCCTTACCCACCGGAGTACTCAAGGTACAGTATATTATTTCTTATAGTCATGTCGGACAAATGCCTTTCAATGCTAGGCTTCTTTATAAGATAAATACTTTATTAATCCCTGAGGGGAAATCGGTGTGTCAACTGATAAATTGAATCCAAATTATAGGCTAACTTTTGTCTCGTTGTCTCTTTCGTTGGCAGATTGCAAAAGCTTTACCTGTGTGAGTTCTGTCTGAAGTACATGAGATGCAAGAACATCCTCCAGCGACACGCCAAGAAGTGTGGCTGGTTTCAACCTCCAGCCAATGAGATTTACAGGAAGGATGACCTTTCAGTGTTCGAGGTCAGAGGTCACTTTTCAAAGTTGTAAAACTATGTGTGCATCCCAAATGGCACCCTATCCCCTATATAGTGCACTCCCTTTTTTAAACCAGGGCCCAATGGCGCCCTATTCCCTTTATTGTAAACTGCTCTATATGTCCTGGTCAAAGTAAGTGCACTTTAAAGGGAATAGGCTGCTGTTTTGGACTATGATCATATGCTGGTGTATGAAATGTGACTGATTGGTTTCGAGAGAGAGATGGAAAGAATCAACTGTTAGTTTAAATTTGAACAATGTTCTCATGCTGGTTAGTTTAAATTTGAACAATGTTCTCATGCTGGTTAGTTTAAATTTGAACAATGTTCTAATGCTGGTTTTGTTCCATGTTTAGGTTGATGGAAATGTTAGCAAGCTCTTCTGCCAAAACCTCTGCCTGTTAGCCAAGCTGTTCCTGGATCACAAGACCCTATATTACGACGTGGAGCCTTTCCTTTTTTACATACTAACAAAGAACGACGAGAAAGGCTGTCACCTTGTGGGTTATTTCTCCAAGGTGAGGATATTCAATAGAATGAAAAATATGTTTGGTTAATGCAGTGTCAGTGTCTTTACTATATTAGTCATCTTAAAAGCTTAATGTATTTTGAAGGGTGTGTGGGTGTGTATGTGTGTGTGTTTGCTTTCGACAAGGACAGTGGCAGGTGCAATAAATTGCCAGCTTCAGTGCAGCTCTGACATACTTGATCTTTTTCCCCTTCCCTCAGGAAAAGCTTTGCCAGCAGAAATACAATGTCTCCTGTATAATGATCATGCCTCAGTACCAAAGGCAAGGCTTTGGAAGGTTCCTCATTGATTTCAGTAAGTCCCTTAATGCGTTCTAAGAACATAAAACTCAATTCCTGCTTGATTCTAGAATCCTTGCCTGAGTCTTTACAATATAAAATAATCTGTTTTCCCAGGCATACATTTGTGCCCCTAGCTAGGTTTCCATCCAATTTGTGACAGATTTTCATGGGAATATTCGCATATCCGCATAAAAACAATACGCACAGAAATGTTCCCATCAAATTGATCTGTTGCGGATAAAAGGCTGTGCGTGATGACATAGTGCATATAAAAATATTTTTTGCAGTCAAGAAGCAGTGTGGCTTGGTTGGGTTGTGTTGTGTTTTGGAGGACGCATGGCTCTCAACCTTCGCCTCTCCCGAGTCCGTATGGGAGTTGCAGCGATGAGACAAGACAGTAACTACTACCAATTGGATACCACGAAATTGGGGAGAAAAGGGAGTCAAATAATAAATAAAATGTATTTTTTTAAAACATACAAGGTTTCCATCGCATTTTCAACTCTATGATCTATGTCATAAAACATGTTGCGTTATATAGCGAATGTTTCCACTCTGGTCTTGGCACGTGCACTCTAGCCAATAGCTGGCAGATACAGTGGGGATAGTATGAGATTATTAGATTATTATGGATAAAAGAGCAAGATTTATTTTAATTTATCAAACAGCAGCCATGATCATGTCACCAGAATAAGACCCTCAATATTTATTAGAAAGGAGCATCAAGCTCATCACCTTGCACTTTCACCACCCTGTGAAGTTCATAATTGATTTAATCTGTAGCCTAATAAACTGCATGCTTTCCTGACTCATAGTGGGAGGATCATACCATCTCATCGCATTACTCCAAGTTTACATCGATATGATAGTTATTATATTGCAATTAATTTTACTGAAATAAAGAAGATCCCACCTTGTCTAGCGTATGTTTTGTCGACATTAGGAAAGTTTACTGACAAATTTGCTATTTCCATCAGGCCTCTGGTGACTTTTTTATACTCACAGAAAAATAGTTGTGAATGAATTTAAATGGGTATATCAACGCAATTTACTTGCGTAAGTAATCATGTTTTCAATATTATAAATTATAAATAATTTATAAATAGAATTATAAAGACATATTAGGTTATGTCTGCATAAGTTAATATTTGATATCCAATTACATTTAGCAGCCTGTTTGCCTAGGAGTCCATTATTGGAATAACCCTCCACTTGGAATTTGGACTGTTTGTCATAACTGGTGGGTTTGGGTGGTAGAGCATTTGATTTGCTGCTCACTTTGCCAGCATCATACCACCCTGCATCCCACTGTTGGCGGGCCTCTGAAGCTAAGCGTGGTTGGTCCTGGTCGGTACCTGGATGGGAGACTAGATGCTGCTAGAAGAGGTGTTGGAGGGCCAGTAGGAGGCACTCTTTCTGGTCTAAAAAAGAATACCCCAATGGTCCAGGGCAGTGATTGGGGACATTGCCCTGTGGGCCCTGGTCAAAAGAAGTGCACTATATAGGGAATAGGGTGCCATTTAGGACAAAACCACAGACATTTTCAAATAGCGCTCTCTTGGAGCCTCTGTCTGAACTTTTTTTTTTTTATATATTCTTTATTTTACCCTTATTTTACCAGGTTAGTTGAATGAGAACACATTGTCATTTACATCAACGGTCTGTGGAATAGTTACATGGGAGAGGAGGTGAATGAATGAGCCAATTGGAAGCATGGGATGGTTAGGTGGCCATGATGGCATGAGGGCCAAATTGGGAATTTTCCCAGGACACTGGAGTTAATCCCCCTACTCTTTCAACAAGTGCCATGGGATCTTTAGTGACCACAGAGAGTCAGGACACCCGTTTAACGTCCCATCTAAAAAGAGGCACCCTACACAGGGAAAGGGTGCCATTTGGGGCGGAACCTGTGTTTTTGAAACTGGAAGTTGTTTAGATTAAGATTGTTCTGCTTTTATTGGATTGTATTAGAGGAGCAATTTGTCTCGGGTAGCTTGCTGTGAGAGGGAAAGCATTAGCTCCGTATGCCAGCGTGAATGCGTTTTTTTAGTCATTACTCCTGAGGATCCTGAATAATCTCTTTGTTTTGATTTAAAGATGGTAAACCACAGAATAGGTAAACACACAGAATAACATGACTTGTTACTGTAGTGTTACATTTATTATTATCTGTGTTTTAGTTAGTTATTCATCTTTGTTCTAGCAGCTCATTTATTTGTTGTCAATTATTGGCTCTCCTCTCGTCTCAGCTTTGGGTAATGAATACTGTCATAATGACTGGAATATTATGTATTCAGTGTTTGGTGATTAGATGTGCTTGTTTGGTTCCTTGTAGTGGGTGCACACATTAAAAGACATTAATTAATTTCAAGCTGCTTATAATGGATGACCCTTGACAGGACGGTTATAAAACTAATTACATACAGACACAGCTACCTTTTTACTTAGTTTTTTTCCTCTTCATTATCTCTGATAAGTGCAACCTCTTGTGAGAAATGACATCCAGCTGCTTCTCTCCTCCATTTGTTGTCGCTTTTTCTCTCCTCTTTTTTTTCCACTCACCCTCCTCTCCTCCACCTCCTTTGTTGCTCTTGCCAGCATCATAGCATCTGACAGAGGTTGAAGGAGAGGATGTCTGATTACCTCTCCTCCATTTCTACTCTCTGAAGGTGAAAATGGAGCTGCTCCCCAACACAGGATGTCACGTCAGATTATGATATGTACTGCAGTCTAAGACCTGCAGCAGCAACAACCGTCTCTAGCTAGCTGGAGTAAATCATTGTATTTTTGTCAGCATGTATCTTTTTAGGTAACCTACGAGCCTACTTTCTCACAGCATTGTATTGTTTGAATAGGTTTTTTAAGATGACCTACCTTTTCAAAAGATGGCAGCATTTACATGCAGCCCAATTCAAATGTATTTAGTTTTGTGTGCCGTAGAGCTAAATGGAGAACACCCTCCTGTTCGTGAGAGTCTCACACTTCCATATTAGTTTGTAGGCCACACCGTTCGGACACTACAGATGTTTTTGTGAGAAGACATAGGTTCAGAATGTCATGGTCTGACCAACACCGCTGTAGCTCGGGCCACCTTTCACCATAGATGTGAAGCATTGACAAAGGTAGATGGGCTAGATTGAAACGCAGCACATGGGATTCTTTTATTATGTTAATTAGATTGACGCACATGATTTAATGCTTTCTCACAACATTGTTGATTTGTTATAATATTGTAGGTCTTTTTAGGGTACTGTCTTTTTTGAGGTTATGTCTTCTCACACCATGTTGTTTTGTTTGAATGTGTCTGTTTCAGGTTACCTTCTGACAAGGCAGGAAGGACAAGCTGGCTCCCCAGAGAAGCCTCTGTCAGATCTGGGTCGCTTATCCTACCTGGCATATTGGAAAAGTGTCATGGTGGAGTACCTCTATAAGCAGCCAGATAAACACATCAGCGTTAAAGGAATAAGCAGGGCCACTGGGATGTGTCCGCATGATATCGCCGCTACTCTCCAGCATCTCTGCATGATTGACAGGCAGGACGGCAGGTCAGTCCTAACTCACACACTCGCTGTGTGTGCGCACCCTGTCTGACTCAGACTTATTCAGGCCACTGGGTATTTTTAACATGTTAGCCATTAATGCAGCAGAATATTGGCAGAAGTAAGTCAGGTTAAGGAAACAGACAGAACAGCCTGCTGCTATTCCAGCCTGAGAATCCTCCGTTTCAGCTTTATTAACTTATGTAACGCCATGGGTCATGTGGATTCACTCTACAACAGCTGGTCTTTTTCTTATTGGTTTACTGTGAAAGTACTTTGACAGTACTTACTGACAATTGCTAACTTAAAAAGGGCTTTATAAAAACATTTGATTGTTTGGTTAATTTGTTTATGATTGGCTCTTCAGATTGTAATGATCAGAATGGGTTGATTTGATTCATTTGTGATTTCTCTCTAGGGTTGTAGTGATCAGAAGATATCGATTGATGTTCAGTTTTATTAACTACAAACACTATATTTGTTTCATGTCACATCATACATGAATATGTTGAGAGCTGGTGCTTTTTGTCATAGTTTTTGATTGCTTCTCTCCAGGTTTGTGGTAATCAGAATAGATTGATTGATCTTATTGGTTATTGATCTCTAGGTTTGCGGTGATCAGAATAGATTGGTTGATCTCGTTGATGATGTTTCTTGGTTTGATTGACTGATTTTGATGTTTCTTATTGCTCTTCTTTAGGTTTGTGGTGATCCGAAGAGAGCGGTTGATCCAGAGGCACATGGAGAAGCTGCGAGCCAGCCCCAGGCTGAACCAGGTGGACCCTGACGCACTGCACTGGACTCCCAGCCCCAGGCTGAACCAGGTGGACCCTGACGCACTGCACTGGACCCCCAGCCCCAGGCTGAACCAGGTGGGCCCTGACACACTGCACTGGACCCCCGCAGTGGCCCTCAACGCTGTCCTGTCTGAGGAGGAGAGAGAGGTCGAGATGGATGTAAGTCTTGCATGCGCGCACACACACACAGTGTCTTTCAACTCTGGACTTGACACTGTTCAACTCAGTTCAGTCTGTAGTCTAATCATGGTGTTCAGTCTGTAGTCTAGACCATTATTAGGTTAATCATGGTGTTCAGTCTGGAGTCTAGACCGTTATTAGGTTAATCATGATGTTCAGTCTGTAGTCTAGACCATTATTAGGTTAATCATGATGTTCAGTCTGGAGTCTAGGCCGTGATTAGGTTAATCATGATGTTCAGTCTGGAGTCTAGGCCGTGATTAGGTTAATCATGGTGTTCAGTCTGGAGTCTAGACCATTATTAGGTTAATCATGGTGTTCAGTCTGGAGTCTAGACCAGTTATTAGGTTAATCATGGTGTTCAGTCTGGAGTCTAGACCGTTATTAGGTTAATCATGGTGTTCAGTCTGGAGTTTAGGCCGTGATTAGGTTAATCATGGTGTTCAGTCTGGAGTCTAGACCGTTATTAGGTTAATCATGGTGTTCAGTCTGTAGTCTAGGCTGTGATTAGGTTAATCATGGTGTTCAGTCTGGAGTCTAGACCGTTATTAGGTTAATCATGATGTTCAGTCTGTAGTCTCGACCATTATTAGGTTAATCATGGTGTTCAGTCTGTAGTCTAGGCCGTGATTAGGTTAATCATGGTGTTCAGTCTGGAGTCTAGACCGTTATTAGGTTAATCATGATGTTCAGTCTGTAGTCTCGACCATTATTAGGTTAATCATGGTGTTCAGTCTGTAGTCTAGGCCGTGATTAGGTTAATCATGGTGTTCAGTCTGGAGTCTAGACCGTTATTAGGTTAATCATGGTGTTCAGTCTGGAGTCTAGACCATTATTAGGTTAATCAGGTTTGTTTGTGCTGGGCTGGAGGAAAAGCCTACACACTCGGTACATTAGCTCTCCATGACCCCCGCATTTGTTGGAGCCCCCTACGTTAGTAGTAAAGACATGCGTTTGTATGCCTCCACGTCAGCTAACGCGATGCATGATCATTCATCATCCCACAGACTGTTAAAGGTGTTGTTTGAGTTTGAACCAAGGCCGTTAATGAGCTTAGCATGTTCACTGTCACTAGGCATTTAATGTGGTGCAAAATTGCCCCAGTTCAGTATATCATTACATAATGAATAGTGATAAATATTCCATGACATGCAATCAAATTGAATTGCTTAACAGCAAATGCTTCCTCTGCTCTGACACTCAAACATTATCAAGAGAACCTGTGGTGATGCATTTGTCATGATGTTAATTCAAATCGTGTGTCTATTTCCTCATTAGCCTTTTCATTGTGATGTTAAGCTTGCTGCCTGTGTTTCCCAGAGACAATAACAATGTCTGTCTCTCTGTGTGTAAATTCCAGGCTGAGTGACTGATGTGCCTGTCTGTCTGTTAATTCCAGGCTGAGCGACTGATGTACCTCTCTGTGTGTTAATTACAGGCTGAGCGACTGAAGGAGCAGGCTAGTTGGGAGAATGAAGAGAGAGCGGTGTCCTATCTGATGACTAGCATACATCACCCTCGTCCTCCCACTAAGGTCTACAGTAAGAACCCCTTCAGAGCATATGAGCGTCGCCCCACAACCGCTGGAGACCAAAGACTGCACGCCTCTGAGGAATGTAGTGATGACGAAGATGAGGATGATTCTGATGGATCGCCTCCCATCCTAACGAAAGCCCATGCTATGTTTGGTGTCAAGAGAAAGGTTAGAGCTGGAAATGAGTTATTTGACACATTTCCTCATTGCAGGGTGAAGTGGCTGCAGTGTGATTGGCGGGTTATAGTGTTTACATAGGGATGGAAAAAGAAGGGAGTTCAATTGAATGTTATGCAATAGTTTCAGAATTAGATTGTTTTCCATCATTATATAATAATAATAATAATAATTATATAATGCGACTTGGTATCTGAAGATGTGTTGTCTACCAACTAAGGTGTGTTAAATGTTCTTGGCTGCAATGAAAGATTCACTCAGTTCTCTAGATTATGAATCTTGTTCTATTGTCTGTGGTCATGGCTAACTTCAGACAGACTGAACCTTGTTCTATTGTCAGTGGTCATGGTTAAGGCAGACAGACTGAACCTTGTTCTATTGTCAGTGGTCATGGCTAAGGCAGACAGACTGAACCTTGTTCTATTGTCAGTGGTCATGGCTAAGGCAGACAGACTGAATCTTGTTCTATTGTCAGTGGTCATGGCTAAGGCAGACGGACTGAATCTTGTTCTATTGTCAGTGGTCATGGCTAAGGCAGACAGACTGAACCTTGTTCTATTGTCAGTGGTCATGGTTAAGGCAGACGGACTGAATCTTGTTCTATTGTCAGTGGTCATGGCTAAGGCAGACAGACTGAACCTTGTTCTATTGTCAGTGGTCATGGCTAAGGCAGACAGACTGAATCTTGTTCTATTGTCAGTGGTCATGGCTAAGGCAGACGGACTGAATCTTGTTCTATTGTCAGTGGTCATGGTTAAGGCAGACTGACTGAATCTTGTTCTATTGTCAGTGGTCATGGTTAAGGCAGACGGACTGAATCTTGTTCTATTGTCAGTGGTCATGGCTAAGGCAGACAGACTGAACCTTGTTCTATTGTCAGTGGTCATGGTTAAGGCAGACAGACTGAACCTTGTTCTATTGTCAGTGGTCATGGTTAAGGCAGACGGACTGAATCTTGTTCTATTGTCAGTGGTCATGGTTAAGGCAGACAGACTGAACCTTGTTCTATTGTCAGTCGTCATGGTTAAGGCAGACGGACTGAATCTTGTTCTATTGTCAGTGGTCATGGCTAAGGCAGACGGACTGAATCTTGTTCTATTGTCAGTGGTCATGGCTAAGGCAGACAGACTGAACCTTGTTCTATTGTCAGTGGTCATGGCTATGGCAGACAGACTGAATCTTGTTCTATTGTCAGTGGTCATGGCTAATTTAAATCCTTCCATGGTTTTCACATCTGTGTTGTCGATAGGCCACTGCTCCCTCGTGGTGAAGATGATATTACAACAGATTGTGGTCTAGAAGTTAGGAACCCGCTCTATTTCACACAGCAGGAATATGTCCTCTAGATAAGACTGCCTGCTGATGGTTGTTGCAGTTAATTAGTGAATTTGTTACAGGATTGCTTTCATAGTCCTTACTGGGTTTAATCACTACCACAAAAAAAAGTGACATCCTTGTAATACCCACTCAGTGAAAAACTGGAGCGTATGTAGAATGTGGTCTGAGTTAACTCTGCCTGTCTCATTTGTGGTTCTCTAAACCAGTCAGCCTTCATCTGTGGGAAAGAGTTGCTCAAGCGTTCGATGCTCACATTGTGTGGTTTGAGCATTTTACATTCAGAACAAAAGTTTACAATGAGGCCCGGTCCTCCCTGCAGACATTTTACCAGGGCCTTGAGTGTCTCTCTCTGTAGCTATTAAACTGCAGAAAGAGTTTAGAGAGGAAGTATTATGTTTATTTTAACCTTTTTTTCCACCCATCTGTTTTGTCTGTCTTGGAGAGCAGTTGTGCTCAGAAATGGAAAGTAAGTTTAGTCCAGGACTAAGCTTAATCTGTGTCCGAGAAAACGGCCCTAAAGTTTAACATTTGATTTGTGTTCCAGAGAGAGAGAGCTGAGAGAGCTGTCATGCTCAAGAAGAGAGGTCGCAAGAGAAGAAGGATTAATAGCAGTGTGACGACAGAGACCATCTCTGAGACGACGGAGGTTCTGAACGAACCGTTTGACAACTCTGAGGACGAGAGGCCCATGCCCCTGCTGGAGAGGACCTGCAGGGTGGGCGAGATGGAGGAGGAGGGGCTGAGGAAACCAGTGAAGACACGCAGAGGTCGTCCGCGGCTGGAGAAAACCACGGATAGAGACAATTGTGAACACTGGAATGAAGGTAACTAAATCCTTCAGATGTTTTTAAGAAGCTGTATTTTAAGTTGTAAGTTAAAATGGACAGCATGCATCCCTTTAAATCTTAACATCACAACATAAATTTGCTCAAATCACTGATGTTCTTTTCTTTCTTCTAGTAGCCGGTGTCCTGTCAAAGAAACCGGGCAGGCCTCGAGCGGTTAAGCGCAAGAAGGGCTGGCCCAAAGGAGTGAAAAGGGGGCCTCCAAAATGGCGTCTGAAGAAGGAGAGGAAGATGGGCTTCAAGCTGAACCTCTACACTCCCCCCGAGACGCCGCTGGAGGCCGAGGAACCCCACATCCAGGCCGAGGAGCCCAAGGAGGAGCCGGAGGACCAGGACAAGGCCTCGACCATCACGGAGGAGGAGTCAGAGTCAGGCAGAGACCTGGTCAGTCGTGACACAGTTATGGACAAGCGCCTGCCCTCAGAGCCCCACATTCCCATGGAGGAAGAGAGTCCTAGTAAACTGAGCTCCCCTGGGGTATCTCCTGTGGCTTCTCCCATGGCCTCTTCTTCGGTAGCCTCCCCTATGGCCTCTAGAGCTAGCTCCCCTGTCTTCTCTCCTGTTGGCTCCGCTATGTGTTCTCCCGTTAGATCCCCCATCCGTGACGAGCCACCGGAGGAGGACCCACAATCCAGTGAGCACGGGGACTCTCAAGCTCCTTCTCCATCCAAACAGCTGGACCACAGCACTGAAAGATCAGCCGAGGATGATGAAGACGAAGAGGCCACTCACCTGGACGCGGACGATGAAGACGAGAGTCGCATGGAGTCGACGGCAGAGCCAGAGAAAGAGGAGCAAAAGCAAGAGCCAGAGCCTTGTCAGGAGCCTCCTGAAGCGGAGTCCTGCACCACCCTGACTTTTTTACATCCAAATGACAACAATAAGGATTCTGAACGACGTAAGGAGGGGTCTGAAGGAATGGCCTATAGGCGTGAGGAGGTGCGGCCGGCCAACACTGGAGACGAGAGAAGAGATGGTATCCAGGAACAGGCACCAACCACAGTAGCAGCAGTAGACTCTGACCACCCCGTTGACTCCGAGTCAGAGGAGAGTAGCAGTCAGGAGGCTCGACGCCAGCCCCAGCAGACAGAAAGGGATAGAGAGAGGCTTGCTGCTCTGAGTCCTTCTGCTGTGCTGAGAGACCGAGAGGAGGATCGAGAGGAGGATCGAGAGGAGGATCGAGAGGAGGATCGAGAGACGGCCCAGGCTGTGCAGAGCCTCACCCAGGAGACAGAGCGCGACACAGAGACACTGCAGGACAGCTCCAGCTCGGTGTTCCACCAGGAGGCGAGCCACAGCCTGCAGACCCACCCTATGGTCCCCCATAGCCCCCCTCACACCCTAACCTCGCTGGACGAAGGCTGCCCCCAGTCAGACCACAGCAGCCCCCTGTCCTCGGCCCACTCCCACCCCAGCCAGTCGGTGCGCTCTGTCAGCAGCCCAGCGCTGTCCATCCTGGAGAGTAGCAGAGGCAGCAGCAGTGGAGGAAGTGGCGCAGGAGGTGGTTACACCCAGATTAGCCCTGACCACGGCTCCAGCGGCGGAGCCTCCATCTCAGTCCCCTCCTCCCTTCACAACATGGAGACCAGCCCCATGATGGACGTGCCGTCGGTGTCGGACCACTCATCCCAGCAGGTGGTGGACAGCGGCTTCAGCGACCTGGGCTCCATCGAGAGCACCACAGAGAACTATGAGAACCCCAGCTCCTACGACTCCACACTGGGAGGCAGCATCTGTGGCGGTGCCGGGGGTCCGGGCGGACCTGGGGGCCCCCCTCAGAACAGCTGTTCCTACGGCCCCCTCCCCCCCAGTGGCCTGGTGCAGAGCAGCTGTGCCGTCAGCCAGCAAATGGGGGGTGTAAACCCTGGAAGCTGTGGCATGATTCAGCAGAATAGCCTGAGCTCCCCGCAGCACTGCAACGTCAAGTCACCACAGGGCTGTGTGGTGTTGGTGGAGCGACCACCGAGTAATGGTCAGCACAGTCACAGTCAACACAGCCAGCACAGTCACAGTCAAACAATCATACACAATCCCCATGGCCATACTAGGCACACTATCACTCCACACAATCAGCATCCGCAACATAATCAGCCTCACAGCGCTCCACACAATCAACACAGCCAGATAACGCAACACAACCCACACACACACCCTGCACACAGTCAGCCACATGGTGTACATCACAACCAACACAGCCTTCACAGTCAACACAGCCTTCACAATCAACACAATCAACACGGTCAACACAGCCTTCACAATCAACACGGTCAACACAGCCTTCACAATCAACACAGCCACAGTCAGCAACAGGTTATGACACAGTGTGGCATGCCTACCAACTTCACGGCGCCCATTCAGCTAGCTGACATCCCTGAGTCAGGCAACCCCAACCTGAGCAGCATCTATGAGAGGATGAACCAGGAGGGCTATGGCAGCGGTCATTACTCCCAGCCCTCGGCCACCTTCAGCCTGGCCAAACTGCAGCAGCTGACCAACACCCTCATAGACCACCCTCACTCTCTGCCTTTTAACCACTCTGCCTCCCACGCCCACCCTATCACATCCTATGCAAACAGTACCTCCCTGTCATCACACTCGCAGCACTCTGGCCTGGTGTCTCTGTCCCAGTCCCCCCACCCCAGCCACCCTCGCCCCCATGGGGTCTCTCCTCTACCCGGTGGCCCCCAGGTCCAGGTGCAGGCCACCATGACCCCCCCTCTGACCTCCTCCCACCCCCTCAGCTCCCCACAGATGATGCTGCAGCGCAACACCATGGGCATCCCTAACATTCCTACCTCCCAGTGGACTCTACAGGCTCAGATGGCCCCCGGGGGACCCAAGGGCCCCACACACATTGCCATGCGCTCCAAGTCAGCGGCCTCTGGTCTCTCCTCCCACCCCCACCACCAGCAGCAGATGTACAGCCACACCCGTGGGCCCCCCAGACAGTCACCATGCAGGCCCCCTCATCCCGGACGCTGGCAGCCATGCCAAGGGGCATGAACATGGGCACGGTCAACATCATGCCGGCCCCTGGCAATCCCTACAACCATGCTGTTAGTGTCAACTCCATGAACATGCCCTCTGCCTCCATCAACCACGCCATGAACGGCTACCACGTCACAACCCAGGGGCCAACTATGATGGCGGCCAACGGTGGTTACCACAGCAACCAGATGTCGGGCCACCAGATGACGGCGGCCTACATGAACCAGTCACCCGGGGCCCAGTACGCCTCTATGCAGATGGGCATGATGGGAACACAGCCATACCCCCAGCAACCCATGCAGGCTCCGCCGCACAGCAACATGTACTCTTCAGCTGGTCAGCACGGATACATGACCAACACCGGACCCATGTCCAAGCAGACACTCAAAGGGCCTTTCATCAGACGGTAACCCATGGTTACTAACCTAACGGTTAACGAAACCGTAGCTAATGACAAACAAACTGAATCAATCTGACTGGATGTTTAAATCACACAAATGTGCATTATTATTACTATGAGTCCTAGATGCACAAATTTGGCCTTTTTTTGTTTGTTGATAATGTTTGTTTCTTTGTTTTCATTTTGTTTATAGTTACTTAAAAACCAGCACTTGGAAAGAATGCAAAAAGTTTCATCAACAAGCTTTTTACAACAAGCTACTATCTATGTCAAAGTATTTTTGTTCCTAACAGATTTGTGTTCTTTTAGGTTCTAAGCCTTACGTCATGAAGATAAAAATGTATTTAATTAGTATTAGTCTCCCTGGTCACTCCTTAGGGTAGAGGGGGGAGGAGACTGGGAATAGACTTCATCACCGGGAGTGAGTGTAGTTATGTAGCAGCCTCAAACTAAGCCATCTAATGTGCCTGCTACAAACAGACTTAAACAAGTGGATATTCCTAGAACCTGTTCAGTGTACCTGTCTAACAGTGCTGACGATTAGTTTGTACTATACTCATGCCTTTGTATATTTAAATTATTGTACTTATTTTGTAAAGCATGCTTCGGTCTCCAGTCTCCGTTAGTGACAGTGCATTGAGTAGTACTGTACAAGTGTTGTGCTTAATAGCAAGCCATTCTAAATATATTTTGGCCTTTATTAGGTTCCCCCTCTCACAGGGCGGGGAAGAAAGATGAAACTATATTTTGTTAATTCTAATAATGTAAAAAAAAAGTGTAAACTTCTTTAGTCCTGTTCTTCTGTATGTTTGAGAGGTTTCATTGCTATGTATGTATAATTCTGAAGTCTTTTGTAACAGATGTCCTTCCTTGAGGCAGCTTTCTGTTTTATAACACAGAAGACTGATTTCTGTCAAGATAACTAAGCATATCTCAGTGTTTGTACCCTGACTCTGATTCTAAAACATTTCAAAGGTGTACAAATGTCGAGAAATGTGGCGGAATTTTTAAAAAACAACTAAATGATTGATGATTATTATTAATAATAAAGAAATATACATTTAGTCCAAAGTCGATATTTTACATAAAGCCTTTAAAAAGTAACATTTTCATTCCATCTGTAGATTTTTTTTCTTCCTATCTTTACAAAATGTTTGGATGTGGATAAGACTAGGGGATGTAACTAGACCAAACTAAGCTAACGGATTGCATGTAAAAAGCAACTTGTGTTTTTGTCTATATTGCTATTTTGTAGCCTTTCTACCTGTACAGAATGGCTGGTAGGGTGAGAGCCATGTCTCCCATGTGCACAAACAAGCAGTCTTTTATTGAAGCCTTTCTCCTTTGTCTGTCACTTAAAAATGGTGTACATTTTAGCATAAAATAAGTTAGGATTGACCATGCACACAATTTTACTCCATTGATTTAACTCCATTGACAACTGACTTAACTTCAGATTTATTGGGAGATTTGAAGTTCAAAATGTTCAACGACAGACTAGGCAAGGCAATGTCTTATTTATAAAACTTGAGCATTTAGTTTAAAGAGGAAATCTGCAGTTGATTGCATACATTTTTTCACTGTGTGATGTATAGCCATGGATTATTGAATAATATAACTTAAATGCCTCATGACCTTAGTTGTTCCCAATTACAACCCAAAATATAAGCATGTTTTACTCCAAATGTTTGTAAACAAAAGTCAATGTTAACACCGCATCAAAACATGGTTAAAACTCGTTCTGATTTCATGGATGGTCTGTCAGTATACGTGTATGGATACAAGATCTTCATCTGACCCTGCTTCTCACAGGAAAATAATCCTGCAGCAACAGGAAATGTGAATTATGTGTATTTTAATTAATGGACATTTTTCTAGAGGTTGATACATTTTTTGGTTAGGGAAAATCAAGTCTGAAATGTTAGTGGAAATTACTGACTTTAGATACCTTTACAATTTGCATTTCCTGCTGTGCAGGAAAAATATTTACGACAAAGTGATCAAATTTAGATAGCAGCTCTGTAGCTCTTGTCTATAGATTTGAGTGTTCAAATTTCTCGAGCCCCTTCCCTTAGCAGTTTACCAAAACAAGTGGCAGAAGTGTTGCTTTGTTATTGCTTTATTGTTTGAACTGTGGATATCCACTTTAACTCTTTTAAATTTGAAGTACATTTGAAGTACAGTATTTTTGAAGTACTAGGAAACCTACTTGTTTGACTATTTTTTTTCACTGTACACATTTCTTGGGGACCCAAATGATCTAAATTAAATACATTTCCCTTTTCTCAGGGTGCATCGATCATATTTGATCCTTCTATTCATCCTCCTCTCTTTCCTTGTCCTTTTCTCCTTTTCCCTTGACAGTCGTCACTTCGTCCCTCTGTTCTAAGAGGTAAGTGTCCAGCTGCCTGAGCTGTTTCAGGAAGCCCCAGTTGGGGATGATACGCCTGCGTCGCTTCACGTGGTCCACGGCGTCCACCACCGTCATGTTCTTACAGATCATCAGGTAGGCCAGGAACAGGGTGGCTGACCGACTTCTCCCCATCACACAGTGCACCAGCAGCTTATCTAATGGAAATGCATAGAAAAACATGACTGGAAGGAGGTGTTTGTTATTAGAATGGAATGGTACCCCCTGTATAATTACTTTAATGAATAAGCATTAATAACCTTAACATTTGAAAGCATTTGTGTCCATGCATTATAAAGCATTTATAAGCACTTATAATTGCTTATTCATTTAAGTTCTATCAAAATGTCACTCAAACTAGGACTAACTTTCAGGTATGTTGAGTGTTTGGTCGATGAACTGGGCTGCAGAAAAGAAGTACTGGCTAAGGTCAAAGGTTGGAGTATCCTCCGCCACGACCCCATAGTAGACCACGTCCATGTCGCTGTAGTACTCCGCTCCCGTGTCCACATTATTCCACGTCCCCTCTGCTGCATTCAGGATGTGGGTCATGCCCAATTTCTTCAGGTTGTATTTGTCTTTGGCACTCTCTCTGTCAATGTAAGGATTTACTAACCTGAGTGCCAATCAGTTTGTGCTATCATGCCAACTGTTTACAATGATCAAATGGAATTGGCAAGAGCACAAATGGATTGGGCTCCTGGCTAAGGATGCAGAGACCTGTACTGCAGGTAGGAGACAGGGTGTACTCAAAACAGTTAATACATCAGGCAGTAGGAAACTTATAATTATGTATGTACTCAACAGATATAACACTTAAGGTAAATAATAGCCTGGCTGGCCATAGACAATATACTGTATGTAGGTCCTATATCTATGGTTTCGGGTCTCTTGCCAACTCCTTAGGGAAATGTCAAGCCAAACATTTGACATGAAAATGAGTGACAATGAGTTGGCATTATAGAACAGACTACTTTATGTTTAATTTGATCTCTTACAGAACACCGACTGCCTAACTTACTCATCTCCAATCCAGACGTTGGGCCAGACCTGGTTGATGTGAGTGTACGCCATGCAGTCACGGTTAAGGATCTTCTCCAGCTCATATCCCCCAGGTGTAACGTATTCTACCACAGGTTCAGGTGGCTTTGTCTTAGGAACAAACTTTTTCTTCACAGTCGCACACCTCTTGGAGCTGTGAGACGCCATGTTTATCACAATAGCTTCTTGCTTTCACACAGGATCCATTCCCTTAAAAATTTAAAATAACGTTTTGATTTGGAGCTATTTCCTTCCAATGTGCCACAAAGACAATGTCGTAAGACGGGTATCTATAGCACATTTTTGTTCATGTGCATTTTAGGCATTATTTAAATACCTAACATGCACTGGCAACAGTTAGAATTAGAATTATGGTCAAAGAACAACATACCAAGAGATTTAATTGAAGTCCTTTACTGTACTCTCTCTAAAAGTCAGCAAGTGTAGCCTTTTGTGTGTTTCCTGTTGTCAACAGTTGGAGGAAACAAATAGAACCCAATGCTCGAAGTTTAATTCTGGGAGCCTGACGAGAGTCGTCGGTCGGGGGCACAGATTGTATAACTGGACAGGCATCAAAATGAGAGGATATTTTTAGTGCTCTGACGTGCAAGCACGGCCCCCTGACCTTAGCCTTAGTGGCTGACTAACTTGCATGTAGGGGAAAACCTCCTCAGTCATAGATTGCGTCCAGAATGGCATCCTATTGTGCTATATCTTTTAATGAAAGTCCTCAATGCAGGCTCTAGTCAAAAGTAGTGCACTATATAGCGAATAGTGTAGCCTTTCAGATGCAAACATCTACTCCTAAACAGAGCTGGCAACTTAAAAGTTATCCTAACTTTGCCTTCGCCAAACGATATATCCCATATTCACTCCCATATTCACTCGCGTGAACAGGGTATGCCAAGTGCCTGTTCAAGCATGAGAATGATTCATAACATAACATATCGCAGTCTTAAAGAGAGGGCCATGGGATTTTGTGCGTCATTCTATATGAAAGAGTAGGCCTATACTTAGTCATATAGTCAAATAAATATGTAACTTTGATGGGTATTTCTAGGAAGAAGAATCTTTGAAATATGTCTAGTAATAAGATGGGGAAAGGATGGTAAAATAGTACAAGTCTCGAGTTCCCCGTTGTATGATGATATGCGTCATGCATGTTAGTTAGGCTGATCTTTTAAAGGCTCCTCAATGTGAGCCACAGAACAGAAGTCCAAAAGTAATGATGATTGCAGTGTGGAAAGGAGTTGAATGAAGCCTTTTTACAAGTCAAATTTCAGTTTTACACCATCAAGCCCCTCTTCTTCCCTTCACATCTTAATGCTCTGGCATCATTTGTTCTGACAGTGAAATCATTAGACCTGTGATGTTTATTTTATCATGACAGCGAGCGTCTCTCCTATACAGTGCGATGCTCTGGAGTGCAAGCATCTCTTAAGATGGCTCCATCTCTTTTCATCTTGTTTCATTTATTTTATGAACCACAGTTGGCACATTTCTGGTATAGTAAATTAACCCTCTTACTTTAAGATGTTACATCTTACCAGCTTCAGTGGTAGATTTAAGCAGTTTAGGAAAACATTTTGGAGGAAGGAAGTGACTAAGTGTAACGTTTATTTATTCATAAAGGTATACAGGCACATCAATATAACCTACATGTTGTTCAGTCTATTAGCTTCCATCGGTCTGTATATTTATCATATCAAGCAAAAATAGAACCACGAGAATATAGCATGCTAGTGTTGTTGTATTAGATAGATGCTGTGATGTCCTACAACAATAGTCTTTCACAATTATACCGTGAGTCATTATTCATTTCCCCGTTCTCTCCAGAGTCAAGGATGTATCCAGATGGTACAGTTGGCTCAGGCATCCAGTGATGGGGAGAAGCTGAGAATCTCTTGGGCCAGGCAGGGTGGGTGGTTCTGGGCTAGGTTTCTCTCTTGTGACAAAAACCGTGTTGGAGGCCAGGGCAACAGCAGGTGGTGGAGAGAACAGAACTGCACCATCGTACCCCTCCAGATGTGATTCTGCTAATTGAAGCTAATTAGAGAACCTGTTCTTCAGACTGTCGTCGTTAGCATTTGGTGCTCATTGCAATCTCTCATTTCTAATGTTGGTTTGTCGTAGAAAGAAGAACATTGGTTCTAATGAATGTGTTTTATTAACTTTTATAATTTATTTCTGTGGTTTTGTTCATTGTCTCTGTAGGTACACTTGTTCATTTCGGTTTGTACTCATTATTGTGAAGCAACAAGTATCACACAAGTCTTTGTATTTGTATTTATTGTTGCTGCCAAGGCAGCAGCTACTTTTCCTGGGCTCCGTCAGAATTAAGGTAGTTATACAATTTTAAAAACATTACAATACAGTCATTACAGAATTCTCAACATATTAAGTGTGTGCCTTCAGGCCCATAGTCCACTACCACATATCTACAATGCAAAATCCATGTTTAAGTGTATGTATAGTGAGTGAGTATTTTATCATCTGTCTGTGCCTATGTGTGTTACTTCACAGTCCCCGCTGTTCCAAGGTGTATTTTTTTTTACCATGACAGTTTAAAATCCAGGGTTACTCCAAGCAGTTTAGTTACCTCAACTTTCTCAATTTACACATTATTCATGACGAGATGTAGTTGAGGTTTTGGGTTTACTGAATGATTTGTCCTGAATACAATGCTTTTAGTTTTGGAAATATTTCGTACAAACTTGCTACCCATTTTGAAACTAACTGCAGCTCTTTAAGTGTTGTAGTCATTTCAGTTGCATTTCAGTAGCTGACGTGTGTGTGTATAGTGTTGAGTCATCCGCATACATAGACTTACTTACTCAAAGCCAGTGGCTTGTTGTTAGTAAAGATTGAAAAAAGTGAGGAGCCTAAACAGTTACCCTGGGGAATTCCTGCTTCTGCCTGGATTATGTTAGACAAGTAACTCTTTATCCACAATATAGCAGGGGGTGTAAAGCCATAACCCACAGGTTTTTCCAGCAGCAGACTATGATCAATAATGTCAAAAGCTGCGCTGAAGTCTAACAAGACAACCCCCACAATAATTTTATAAATTTCTCTCAGCCAATCATCAGTCATTTGTGCAAGTTCCATGCTTGTTGAGTGTTCTTTCCTATATGTGTGCTGAAAGTCTGTTGTGAATTTGTTTATTGTGAAATGGCATTGTATCTGGTCAAACACCATTTTTTTACAGTAGTTTACTCAGGGTTGTTAACAGACTGATTGGTCGGCTATTTGAGCCAGTAAAGGGGGCATTCCTATTCTAGGGTAGCGGAATGACTTTAGCTTCCCTCCAGGCCTGAGGACAAACACTTTCTAGTAGACTTAAATTGAAGATGTGGCATTATCGTACACTATTATCCTCAGTAATTTTCCATCCAGGTTGTCAGACCCCGGTGGCTTGAAATTGTTGTTAGACAACCATTTTTTATGAGAAAAGTTGAATGTGTTGATCACATTAGCAATGGATTTATTTCTAACACATCTTTACAAAATAATAAAACCATCTACAGTATGAGTATAGTGACTGCACAGTTGTCCCCTACACTATTAGACTATCCATCTAAGTCTCAGCAAAAACGTGTTTTCACTGTCGTCTAGCCTGGTAGTGGAGTTGTTTGTCCAGGTCTCGGAGCTGCTCCAGGAATCCAGCGTTGGGACAGATGTTTCTGTTTGCAGCCACAGCCTTGATGGCATCCACCAGGGTCAGGTTCTGATCGATCATCAGATAAGCCAGGACCAGAGAGGACGAGCGACTCAGACCCATCGCGCAGTGGACCAACACATTACCTGCCGGGGAGGGAAGAAAGACTGAACACTTAGCTCTCATTCAGTTGAAGGAGGACACAGGTACATGGGTAATTTCATCATATGTAAAACATATTTACATACAGTAAGTACGGCAGTACTGTATCTATTTTGTTTACCAAAGTGATGTCTTGGCTCACCCAAATCCCTGGCAACATTTACTGTATCATATTTAGTAGAAGAACATCTCATAGATTACTTGTTGTTTATTTCATATTGTGTATTTTTTTGTCAAACAGCATTACAGACCTGTAGGCTTAATATCAAAATGGAGTAATTTCTAAATAGCCTACCTTCCCAAAAGTTTTCTTTCAACAATGTTGCAACAAATGTTTCTACACACGGTAATCCGTGGTTTCTTATCATGCTTTGGGGCTTAGGGCCCATGGGAGCGGGTAATTGAACTGTCTTCCAGGCTGTGTGTTTCTGCTAGGGATTACTGTAGGCCCTGCTACACACTAGAGAGCGAGTCCGATCAGCCAGTCAGTCAGCATGTCGAGGAGGGGAGGCATAACATGTGTTCCAAATAGCAAATTATTCCCGACATAGTACACTACTTCTGACCAGGGCCCATAGGGAATAGGCTATAGGGTGCCATTTGGAACGCACATCTTAAAACTTTCATGTCAGATACCGGATGCACTCTGCATAACGAGGACAGGAAGTAGCAGCTCTGCTAAAGCACAAGGCCACAAACATAATTTTGTAATTTCCATGTCCAATGAAAGTGTTGCTAACAAATTACCAGAAAAATCTATTTAAAGTCAATATTCTTGTCCAAGGTCCCCCGGCTTATGAGGAGATTACTGTGGGGTACGATATTAGCTTGATATTATGTTTTAGCAGCTTTGTGATTTGCATTTTAACTGCTAATGGAATGGAAGGTAGGATTGTTGCGTTGTTGGAACTGACAGACTAATGATGTTTGAATATAATTCATTCACAAACAATGTAATCTCAAAGGTAATTTTAGAGAAAATGATACAGAGCAAAAAACATGCACAGAATATAAAGTCAGAGATGATGCCCTCTTTATGGTAAAAAAAAATATAATTAGGTTGGCTGGCTGTAAAGCACTTGGTCAACTGATAATGTAAAAAGGGCTTTGTAATATACATTTGACTGGTTGGCTGATTGCTTACTGGTGGGTGAGCTCAGGGCAGTCTTGATAAATTTGGCCGCAGAGTAGAAGAATGTACTGAGGTCAAATGAGGGCATGTCGAATGCCTCCACTCCATGGTAGGATATTTTTGTGCCCCTGTAGTAGCTGGCACCTGTGTTCACATTAAACTTCCCATCCGCTGCGTTCAAGACGTGGGTGATGTGATGAGTCCGGAGTGTCCTCTTGTCTTTGGCTGCATACCTAACAACACACAAGACCATGTAAGTGGTATTGGTAATACCCAGCCATCGCGTGTCTGTCTTGAGACATCTTAAGACATCGTTGTTCTAAAGATGTCTGGTTGATTAACAAATCAAAATGTTTTTGTCATGTGCGCCGAAAACAACAGGTCACCTCCCTGGTCACCTTACAGTGAAATGCTTACTTACAGGCTCTAACCAATAGTGCAAAAAAGGTGTTAGGTGAACAATAGGTAAGTAAAGAAAAGAAACAACAGTAAAAAGACAGGCTATAAAAGTAGCGAGGCTATATACAGTAGCAAAGGCTATAAAAGTAGCGAGGCTATAAAAGTATTGAGGCTACATACAGACACCTGTTAGTCAGGCTGATTGAGGTAGTATGTACATGTAGATATGGTTAAAGTGACTGCATATATGATGAACAGAGAGTAGCAGTAGCATAAAAGAGGTGTTGGCATGTGGTGGGACACAATGCAGATAGCCCGGTTAGCCAATGTGCGCGAGCACTGGTTGGTCGGCCCAATTGAGGTAGTATGTACATTAATGTATAGTTAAAGGGACTATGCATTTATGATAAACAGAATAGCAGCAGCGTAAAAAGAATGGTTGGGGGGGGCACACAATGCAAATAGTCAGGGTAGCCATTTGATTACATGTTCAGGCGTCTTATGGCTTGAGGGTAAAAACTGATGAGAAGCCTTTTTGTCCTAGACTTGGCACTCTGGTACCACTTGCCATGCGGTAGTAGAGAGAACAGTCTGTGGCTGGGGTCTTTGACAATTTTTAAGGGCCTTCCTCTGACACCGCCTGGTGTAGAGGTCCTGGATGGCAGGCAGCTTAGCCCCAGTGATGTACTGGGCTGTACGCACTACCCTCTGTAGTGCATTGAGGTCGGAGTCCGAGCAATTGCTGTACCAGGCAGTGACGCAACCAGTCAGGGTGCACTTGATGTTGCAGCTGTAGAACATTTTGAGGACCTCAGGACCCATGCCAAATCTTTTTAGTTTCCCGAGGGGGATTAGGCTTTGTCATGCCCTCTTCACGACTGTCTTGGTGTGTTTGGACCATTCTAGTTTGTTGGTGATGTGGACACCAAGGAACTTGAAGCTCTCAACCTGCTCCACTACAGCTCTGCCGATAATATGGGGCGTGCTCTGTCCTCCTTTTCCTGTAGTCCACAATCATCTCCTTAGTCTTGGTTACGTTGAGGGATAGGTTGTTATTCTGGCAACACCCAGCCAGGTCTCTGACCACCTCCCTATAGGCTGTCTCGTCATTGTCGGTGATCAGGCCTACCACTGTTGTCGTCTGCAAACTTAATGATGATGTTGGAGTCATGCCTGGCCATGCAGTCATGGTTGACCAGGGAGTACAGGAGGGGACTGAGCACGCACCACTGTGGAGCTCCAGTGTTGAGGATCAGCATGGCAGATGTGTTGCTACCTACCTTCACCACCTGGGGGTGGCCTGTCAGTAAGTCCAGGATCCAGTTGCAGAGGGAGGTGTTTAGTCCCACTTAGCTTAGGGATGAGCTTTGAGGGCACTATGGTGTTGAACGCTGAGTTGTAGTCAATGAATATCATTCTCACATAGGTGTTTCTTTTGTCCTGGTGGGAAAGGGCAGTGTGGCGTGCAATAAAGATTGCATCATTTGTGGATCTGTTTGGGCGGTATGCAAATTGGAGTGGGTCTAGGGTTTCTGGGATAATGGTGTTGATGTGAGCCATTACAAACCTTTCAAAGCACTTCATGGCTACGGACGTGAGTGCTTACAGGTCTGTAGTCATTTAGGTAGGTTGCCTTAGTCCCTGTGCCCAAGAAGACGATGGTGGTTGGTGGTCTGCTTGAAGCATGTTGGTATTACAGACTCAATCAGGAACATGTTGAAAATGTCAGTGAAGACACCTGCCAGTTAGCAGCACATGCCCGGAGCACACGTCCTGGTAATCCGTCTGGCCCCGCAGCCTTGTGAATGTTGACCTGTTGAAAGGGCTTACTCACGTCGTCCGGACCAGCTGATGCTCTCATGCACTGTGTTGCTTTCCTCGAAGGGAGCATAGAAGTGAATTAGCTTATCATGTCACTGGGCAGCTCTCGGCTGTGCTTCCCTTTGTAGTCTAATAGTTTGCAAGCCCTGCCACATAAGATGAGTGTTGGAGCCGGTGTAGTATGATTCAATCTTAGCCCTGTACTGACGCTTTTGCCTGTTTTGATGGTTTGTCGCAGGGCGTAGCAGGATTTCTTGTAAGCTTCCGGGTTAGAGTCCCGCACCTTGAAAGCGGCAGCTCTACCCTTTAGGTCAGTGCGAATGTTGCCTGTAATCCATGGCTTCTGGTTGGGGTATGTACGCACAGTCACTGTGGGGATGATGTCCTCGATGCACTTATTGGTAAAGTCAGTGACTTATGTGGTGTACTCCTCAATGCCATCGGAAGAATCCCAGAACATGTTCTAGTCTGTGATAGCAAAACAGTCCTGTAGTTTAGCATATGCTCCATCTGACCACTTTTTTATAGACCGAGTCACTGGTGCTTCCTGCTTTAGTTTTTGCTTGTAAGCAGGAGTCAGGAGGATAGAGTTGTGGTTGGATTTACCAAATGGAGGGCGAGGGCAAGCTTTGTACGCATTTCTGTGTGTGGAGTACAGGTGATCTAGAATTTTTTGGCCCTCTGGTTGCACATTTAACATGTTGATAGAAATTAGGTAGAACTGATTTTAAGTTTACCTGCGTTAAAGTCTCTGGCCCCTAGGAGCGCCGCCTCTGGGTGAGTGGTTTCCTGTTAGCTTATTTCCTTATACAGCTGACTGAGTGTGGTCTTAGTGCCAGCATCTGTTTGTGGTGGTAAATAAACAGCCACAAAAACTATAGCTGAAAACTCTCTAGGCAAGTGGTGTGGCCTGCAAATAATCACAATGTACTCTACTTGAGGCGAGAAAAATCTTCCTTAGATTTCGTGCACCAGCTGTTGTTTCCAAATATGCACAGACCACTCCCCCCCTCGTCTTACCAGAGTGATCGTACCTCGTCTAATTTATTGTCCAATGATTGTACATTGGCGAGTAGTTTTGACGGTAACAGCAGCTTTCACAGTCGCCTTCTCCTGGTCCTGACCAGGCATCCGGCTCTTTGTTCTCTGTACCTGCGTCGCTTCCTCTTGCAAATAGCGGGGATGTCGGCCCTGTACGGTGTTTGGAGAATGTCTTGTGCGTCGTCCTTGTGGAAAAACTCTTAGTCTTATCTGAGGTGAGTGATCGCTGTCCTGATATCCAGAAGCTCTTTTTTGCTGTATGATACTGTTGTAGAAAGATTATGTACAAAATAAGTTATAAATAACGCAAAAAAAAACACAATAGCACAATTGGTTGGGCGCACGTACAACTGCTGCCATTTCTTCCGGTGCCATTTTAGTGGTGATACATAGTGTTCATTTAGCCTGTGTATGCTTGACATAAAGAGTCATAAGTAAAGTCTTACCAGGGTATTTTAATCTCTGGTTGTAACCATGTCACCTCGAATCACATCACATCTTAGCAGACACTTTAACCAGTTTCTTGCAGGAATTGAATCCACGACCTTGTGACATATGTCACTACTGCACTGTAAGACTTCTGTCATTTCAACAGTAAAATACTGTAGAATGTACAGTAAAATACCTTAATTGTGTTTTACATAATTGAATATGGTTGGATGTTGTGGCAGGGAAAGAGTCTTTGGCTCTAACATATTTTAAGCCGTGGCTTGTAAAAGGCTAGATTTTTGCACCCATGATTGTGCATGCTGTACCCCCACAGTAACATACTGTATTTTAGGAATTCTACAAACCTTGTCCTGAAAATCTCCAGTAACTTACTGGCCAATTGCTGTGAGTAATATACTGTAATTCAAAAAGTCTCAAACCTCTAATGGTTGACTGGCTACCATGTCCTTTTAATCTGTTATGCCATGTAGTCACTGTCAGTTTAGAAGCCTTTGTTGAGGCATAAAGTACAAGTGATATAAAACACCAAATATCAGATGGTATGCTATAATATATAATTACATATTCACTATTAGCAATTTCTGATTTGGATTTCAATACAATTCAACAATAGAGTACTGTATTGCTGCTTCGCTGTATATGTAATGCAGCATATTGTAAATCGTGGAAAAGATATTGTGGGAGGGGAAAGAATCATTTGCTCATTAACATATTTTAAGGCTTGCCTTGTCAGCGGCTATATTTGTTGCATCCGTTAGTGAAAGATCTGTGCCAATTTATGATATGTGTAGTAGTTCCCTAACAATTAAATGTATATAGGGGACAGAACCGAATGGTACCGGGTCTTAAAATGTTAATATTTTGAATATTTAACCATGTCCATTTTAGGCCTCTAGAAGTGCAAGTCATATAAAACACCTAGTATTCAAATGCCTGGTATCCAACCTGCTTGATCAAATCTCTTGTAATTAATGTAAAATCAAATCAAACTTTATTTGTCACATGTGCCGAATACAAAAGGTGTGGACCTTACTGTGAAATGCTTACTTACAAGCCCATAACCAACCATGCAATTCAAGAAAGAGTAAAGAAAATGTTTACCAAATAAACAAAAGTAAAAAATTATAAAAAGTAACACTGTAAAATAACAATAATGAGGCTATATACAGGGGGTACCGGTACCGAGTCAATGTGCGGGGGTACAGGTTAGTCGAGGTCATTTGTACATGAATGGTAGGGTTGAAGTGACTATGCATAGATAATAAACAGCGAGTAGCAGCAGTGTACAATTAATCGTTAGAAAACTCTTTCTATTCCATAAAAAATCTACCGTTTCCAGCTACAATGGTCATTTACAACATTAACAATGTCTACACTGTATTTCTGATCAATTTGATGTTATTTTAATGGACAAAAAATGTTTCTTTCAAAAACAAGGACATTTCTAAGTGACCCCAAAGTTTTGAACGGTATACTGTATCAACTCAAGCATCTGCTACGTGGCACTTAGTGTAGCCTATTATTTTGAGGATGAGTTGTCTTACATGTCTCCTATGTAGATCCTGGGCTGGACCTCATCCATATGGTCACTGGTCCCTGGTTTGGTCCACATCAGCCTCTGGAGCTCTGAGGCTGGGGGAGTCTCGTACCTGCTCTCTGGCCCCTCCGAACCCCCCAAACAACTGCTGATGCTGTCCATGCCCTGGAGCATGTCTGGGTGGTGATGGTGGTGGTCTGAAACTCCTGTTGCTGGTAGAACTCCCACTCAGTCTCCTTTGGAGTCACACATTTACATTTTTATCAGTGATTCCAATACGATACAATACAATAACACAACTACATTAATACAATGCCAAGAAGTGTCCTTGTTCGTTTCTTAAATCTTTGTTGTAATGAATTATTTTACTGTCATGATTTTATCAGCATATTTTAAATAACACTATCATAATGATAACAACACATCTGCCACACTGCTCCTCAAAACGGGACCCCTAAGGGGTGTGTGCTTAGTCCCCTCCTGTACTTCCTGTTCACCCACGACTGCGTGGCCAAGTACGACTCAACACCATCAAGTTTGCTGACGACACAACGGTGGTAGGCCTGATTACCAACAACGATGAGACCTGGCAGTGTGGGGCCAGGACAACAACCTCTCCCTCCACGTGAGCAAGACAAAGAAGATGATCGTGGACTACAGGAAAAGGAAGGCTGAACACGCCCCTATTCTCATGGATGGGGCTGAAGGGGAGCAGTTCGAGACACCAAGAATGTTATGAAGAGGGCACGACAACCCCTTTTCCCCCTCAGGAGACTGAAATGATTTGGCATGGGTCCCCAGATCGTCAAAAAGTTATACAAATACACCATAGAGAACATCCTGACCGGTTGCCTCACCGCCTGGTATGGCAACTGCTCGGAATCCAACCGTAAGGCGCTACAGAGGGTAGTGCGTACAGCCCAGTACATCACTGGCGCCAAGCTTCCTGCCATCCAGGAACTTCTATACTAGGTGGTGTATTAGGAAGTCCCCAAAAATTGTCAGACTGTTCTTTCTGCTACCTCACGGCAAGCTGTACCGGAGCGCTAAGTCTAGGTCCAAAAGGTTCCATAACAGCTTCAAATGGCCATCCGGACTATTTACATTGACACCTCCCACCCCTTTGTTTGTACACTGCTGCTACTCACTGTTTATTATCTATGCATAGTCACTTTACCCCTACCTACATTTACAAATGACGTCGACTAACCTGTACCTCTGCACATTGACTCCGTACCAGTACCCCCTGTATATAGCCTCTTTATTGTTAGTTTCTGTTACTTTTTATTTTTTACTATAGTTTATTTCATAAATATATTTTTTTTTTCTGAACTGCATTGTTGGTTAATAAGGGCTTGTAAGTAAGCATTTCACGGTAAGGTCTAGACCAGTGTTTCCCAACTCTGGTCCTCGAGTACTCCCAACAGTACACATTTTTATTGTAACCCTAGACAAGCACACCTGGTTAAACTTGACAACTAATCATCAAGCCCTCGATGAGGTGTTTGTCCAGGGCTACAACAAAAATGTGCACAGTTGGGGGTACTAGAGGACCAGGGTTGGGAAACACTGCTTAAGACAGTCGAATACTGCAGGGCAGCTGCCTTAGCCCACATCCTTCCGTAATATAAACTCAGCAAAAAAAGAAACGTCTCTTTTTCAGGACCCTTGTCTTTCAAAGAGTATTCATAAAAATCCCCAAAACTTCACAGATATTCATTGTAAAGGGTTTAAACAATGTTTCCTATGCTTGTTCAATGAACCATAAACAATGAATGAACATGCACCTGTGGAATGGTCGTTAAGACACTAACAGCTTACAGATGGCAGGCAATTAAGTTCACAGTTATGAAAATGTAGGACACTAAAGAGGCCTTTCTACTGGCTTTGAAAAACACCAAAAGAAAGATGCCCAGGGTCCCTGTTCATCTGTGTAAACGTGCCTGCTTTAGGCATGCTTCAAGGAGGCATGAGGACTGCAGTTGTGGCCAGGACAAAAAATGGCAATGTCTGTACTTTGAGACGCCTAAGACAGAGCTACAGGGAGACAGGACGGACAGCTGTTTGTCCTCACAGTGGCAGACTACGTGTAACAACACCTGCACAGTATCGGGACATCCAAACATCACACCTGCGGGACAGGTACTGAATGGCAACAACAACTGCCCGAGTTACACCAGGAATGCACAATCACTCCATCAGTCCTCAGATTGTCCAGAATAGGCTGAGAGAGGCTGGACTGCGGGCTTGTGGGTGTGTTGTAAGGAAGGTCCTCACCAGACATCCGCGGCAACAACATCGACTATGGGCACAAACCTACCGTCGCTGGACCAGACAGGATTGGCAAAAAGTGCTCTTCGCTGATGAGTCGCAGTTTTGTCTCACCAGGGGTGATGGTCGGAAACACGTTTACCGTTGAAGGAATGAGCGTTACACTGAGGCCTGTACTCTGGAGTGAGATCAATTTGGAGGCGGGGGGTTCGTCATGGTCTGGGGCGGTATGTCGCAGCATCATCGGACTGAGCTTGTTGTCATTGCAGGCAATCTCAACACTGTGCGTTACAGGGAAGACACCCCCCCCGTGGTACCCTTCCTGCCGGCTCATCCTGACATGACCCTCCAGCATGACAATGCCACCAGCCATATTGCTCGTTCTGTGCGTGATTTCCTGCAAGTCAGGAATGTCAGTGTTCTGCCATGGCCAGCGAAGAGCCCGGATCTCAATCCCATTGAGCACGTCTGGGACGTGTTGGATCGGAGGGTGAGGGTTAGTGCCATTTCCCCCCAGAAATGTTCGGGAACTTGCAGGTGCCTTGGTGGAAGTGTGGGGTAACACCTCACAGCAAGAACAGGCAAATCTGGTGCAGTCCATGAGGAGGAGATGCACTGCAGTACTTAATGCAGCTGGTGGCCACACCAGATACTGACTGTTACTTTTTATTTTGACCCCCCCTTTGTTCAGGGACACATTATTCAATTTCTGTTAGTCACATGTCTGTGGAACTTGTTCAGTTTATGTCTCCGTTTTTGAATCTTATGTTCATACACATTTTTACACATGTTAATTTTGCTGAAAATAAACGCAATTCACAGTGAGAGGATGTTTCTTTTTTTGATAAGTTTATATATCAACAACCTTCCTTATGCCTTATCTGAATCTCAAAGTACTATATTTGCAGATGATACTGCAATTTATACAGCAAGACAATCTGTTCAACAGGTACAGCCAGCTCTACAAGTAGATCTGGGAAATATCAGGGAGTGGGTTTGCTGGAACAAACTTGTTTTGAATACTAAGAGAACCAAAGTTATGTTGGTCTGTTCCATAAGGAAAAGGCTAACAACACGGTATGTTATTAAACATGGGGGAGTACAAATTGAGGAAGTGGCAGAAACTAAACTACTAGGGGTGCAGCTAGACAACTGTTCATCGTGGTTGTCTAAAAAAAGAACTAATTTATGTAATAAAATCATAAACACCTCATCAGAAGGACAGCTAAATACTTACCAGGAAATATTCTTAAGCAAAGAACCCAAGCATTAATTGGGAGTCAGGTGAACTACTGTTCTGTGGTCTGGGGAAATTCATCAGTAAGTGAGATTAGGAGGCTGCAGATTGCAAAGGACAGAGCAACAAGGATTGTTTTAAGGTGCTCTTGGGTGGTCATCAATCAACAAGATAATTGAAGAAAATGTCATTTTATTTCACAATGTACACCATTTTAAAACGGCTAAACTTCAATTACAACATTATTCAGTTGATATCAGACTTTCAATAAATACCAGGATAATATTGTCCATCTGTCTTATCCAGACAGAAAAGAGAAATAGTTTAAGTAACATTTAGATTCAGAGCAATAAATACATTGAATAATTTGTCTGAGCAAACCAGAAATATAATATAAATTCAAACAATACTTTAAAACCACTTAAATATAATAAATTGGAAGGTTGTGCATGACTATGGTAGAAGACTCCATAGTATTTATCTGGTCAATATGTAAGTGTATTATGTATGTTATTTGTTACAATCACATTTCCACATAAAAAAGTGTATTATAAATTGTATTGTAATGTTTAAGGACTCTTGGGAGAGTAGTCCTAATGAGGACTTAAAGAGATCCTAATAAAATAAAAATCCCCCCCCTCCCCCCCAAGTCAGGGGCGCAAAGCTGATTTCCCTTATGTCCATGTTGAGCTGTAGCTCTGCTTCTATAGCCTCAGGCTAACCTGTTCTTCCTGCTCCTCTCTGCTTCACTTTTGTGTAATTAAAGATGCTGTGTGTGTGTGTGGGAAAGTGCCCATGTTTAACACGAGGGTAAATCAAAATGTGTTTTTACCTCTACTTATCTCTAGTCTCCCTCCTCTTGCAGGGTTCATGAATTACAGTTCCTCTTGCTTCGGGGGTTTGCTCTAGATATTTAAAAAAAAAACAGAGGATTGAGGAATTAACCATGCAATGACGTACAGTACATACGTTTTTTTCTGATTATAATGTGTTATATTTAAGCAATAAGGCCCGAGGAGGTCTGGTGTATGGCCAATATACCATGGCTAAATAAGAGCGTCTGCTAAATGACTTAAATGTAAATGTAATGTATCCAGGGACTGTCGTGCCTTAGCCGTGGTATATTTAAGCAATAAGGCCCGAGGAGGTGTGGTATATGGCCAATATACCATGGCTAAGGGCTGTAATCAAACAAAATGAAATCTGCATTAACATTCCACTCTTTTAAATTAATCTCAGCTTAAGGAACTGTATTGTGGCCTTCCACTGTGGTATAAAAAAAATAAGGTAACACGTGTGTAAAATACATTTGTCACCCATCACCATATGGAAAGGCAAAGAACTCACAAATGAAAAGAGACAAATGGTTGTTGACTATCATAAATCTGGCAATGGGTACTTAAAAATTGAGAAAACCCCCCAGAAATATACCACTAACCACTTTTAGGGCAATAAACACTTGAACAGTGGTAAGCGTTCCTGGTCGAGGGTGCATTTGTATCTTGTCCCCACTCAGTGAGGAAGTTGATTTGGGAGGCAAAGAAATGTCCAAGGTCCACAGTTGGAGAATTACAGAACTTGGTTGCATCTTGGGGTCACCAAGTCTCTTAATCTACAATTAAACGTCACCTCCATGCCAATAGGCGATTTGGAAGGGTTGGCATAAAAAAAATGTTTTATTGAGAGTAACCAACACATGTAAACGCCTGGAGTTTGTTAAATGGCATTGGCAGTTGTACTGGAACGGGGTGGTATGGTCAGATGAGCCGAAAATAGAGGTCTTTGGTCATGCACACCAGCGGTAGGTTTGGCGTCGAAAGAAGGATGCATATGCAGACAATAACCTCATACCTACTGTAAAATATGGTGGTGGATCTTTGATGTTATGGGGCTGTTTTGCTTCCACTGGTCCTGGGGCCCTTGTTAAGATGAACGGCATCATTAACCTTACCCAGTACAAGGACATTTTAGCCAAAACCTGCTTGCCTCTGCCTGGAGGTGGACACTTGGTCAGAAGTGGATCTTCCAGCAAGACATTGACCCCAAGCACACCGAAATCCACAAAGAAATAGTTAACCACATAATCAACATTTTGCAATGGCTGTCTCAGTCATTGGACTTGAACCCCATTGAACACCTGTGGCTGGTATTGAAGAGGGCGGTCCATAAGCACAGACCATGGGATATAAAGTATCTGGAAATGGTCTAAGATCCCTCCCAATGTGTTGTCCAATATCATAAAAAAATATAGAAAAAGGCTGTGTCATTATCCTAGCAAGAGGAGGGTGCACAACATATTGAAAACGGGTGGCAATAATTTTTTGACATACATTTTAGAGAGAGAAAAAAAATTATTTGATCAACAAAATCTCTCTCTGCGCAATTGTATTAGTATAATAGAATATAAGGTAAAAAAAAAAGTGGAGTATGCAAAGTAGCTCAGCATTTGTATGATGAATTTAGTCTTTTTTCCTCATCAAGGGTGCCAATACTTTTGGACGTGACTGTATATCCAAATTGATGTTGTGAAGAGATTACTGAAAAACAGACAGCTCATAAAATGTATATTAGACAGATAAATAATAAATAATAGAAATACTTGAAATAATAATAGAAATAATAGACACACTTGCCTTGTAGTGTTGCTTGTCAGGAAATCTTATTAAATAGGAGCTCTTGTACATGTAGGCTAGCGGCACAACTGTCTGTAGGTACTAGTAGTGTCATCTACCATGCAACTTTTTCTTTCTATTTAAATATCTGAATGATCTCAGCTCAAAATAATTCTGGCATCATCTTCTGCATACCCCAAAGGTTATGTGAGCTAGGCTACCACTAGGTATGGACAGCGTTAGAGGACACACTGTTTGGTTTTGTCGGCAGCAAGAAAATAACTTTATGAAGTACTGCTCTTGCTTTCTATGTTTCTGTTTATGGAAAATGGCATTCCTTTACATTGTGTGCAGAAGGTATGAGATTACCTCATTCATTTTGACACAATGCAGAAAATGTGTTACCCATGGCAAATAATTTGAAACCTGAAAAAAGTATTCTTTCAGAACATCCATAGAACGTCTTATTATGTCAGTCAATAATAAAATGAATCTAAAACATAATATTGCAGCATATTTTATTCAACATACAGTTATGTAGATGTATGTTTGTTTTATGGTCGTTTATCCATAATAAAGTATATTAACATTTATTTTCACCTGATGTAAATATCAACTTTCTCTTTTAAGCTTCTTCATTTCATACTGATAAAAATTTAAATTCCTTGGGAAAAAAACTATTATAAAAAATCTGAAATGATTCACTCTCCTGCATTTTTGAACATTTGGTCGATTTTAATTTTTCTTTTTTTCCAGATGTATTTGTCACATGCTTCTTAAACAACAGGTGTAGACTAATGGTGAAATGCTTACTGACAGGCCTTCCCAACAATGCAGAGAGAAAAAAAACAAGAAATAGTAGAAAAATAATAACACAAGGAATAAATACACAATGAGTAACAATAACTTGGCTATATACATGGGGTACCAGTTCCCGAGTCGATGTGCAGGGGTAAGAGGTAATTGACATAGATACTGTATGTACTAATAGGTAGGGATAAAGTGACTCGTATAGATAAAACAATAGCAGCAGCGTATTTTATGAGTTAAAAAGAGTTAGTGCAAAAAGGGTCAATGCAGATATTCCGGGTAGCTATTGGATAACTTTTTAACTAAGTATTTAGCAGTCTTATAGCTTGGGGGTAAAAGCTGTTCAGGGTCCTGTTTGTTCGGGACTTGCATCGGTACCGCTTGCCGTGCGGAAGCAAAGAGAACGGTCTATGACTTGGGTGGCTGGAGTCTTTGACAATTTGTAGAGTCTTCCACTGACACCGCCTGGTATAGAGGTCCTGGATGGCAGGGAGCTTGGCCCCAGTGATGTACTGGGCCATACGCACTACCCTCTGTAGCACCTTGCAGTTGGATGCCTAGCAGTGGCCATGCCAAGCGATGATGCAGTCAGTCAAGATGCCCTCAATGGTGCAGCTGTGTAATTTTTTGAGGATCTTAGGGCCCACGGCAAATCTTTTCAGCCTCCTTAAGGGGAAGAGCCATTGTTGTGCCCTCTTCAGGACTGTTTTGATGTGTGGACCATAATAGTTCCTTAGTGATGAGGACACAGAAGAAGTTGAAGCTCTCGACCTGATACACAATAGTCCTGTCGATGTGGATGGGGGCATGCTCGGCCTGGTTCTTGTAGTCCACGATCAGCTCCTTTATCTAGCTGACGTTAAGGGAGAAGTTGTTGTCCTTGCACCCCACTGTCAGGTCTCTGACCTCCTCCCTGTAGGCTGTCTCATCGTTATCGGTGATCAGGCCTACCACCGTTGTGTCGTCTGCAAACTTAATGATGGTGTTGGAGTAATGCGCGGCTACGCAGTTGTGTGTGAACAGGGACTACTGGAGGGGACTAAGCACATACCCATGAGGGGCTCCCATGTTGAGGGTCAGCGTGGTGGATGTTGCCTACCATCTGGTTGTTGTTTCGTGTTGGTATTAATTGACTGATGATAGTTCTTAACATAGTCCAGCTCCGTACTATTTTGTCTTGGACACGGCTTATTACTTAGGCTGTGATTCAATCCGATCAGATGTAGATCCGCATTGTAGCTTACTTGAAATTGAAAGGTAATTTCTGATTGAGCTGACATGCAGCGTGAGAAAAAAAGGTGCGTAGCCCACAAAGCGTGAACTATTGGTGCTGTGAAAGGGGCAATCCCAAGATTCAAGTTGGGCCTTCTGCGCACCAAAACAATTCTAGAAATGTCTGAACTTCTCATCTCTACAGATATCAGATCTAGGTCCATCAGCAATATCAGGAAGTTCCTGTTAGGGTAAATGGCCGTCTTCTGGACTACTTTCGGAAGGGCACGATGGAGAGAGATGTGATGATACAACGTGAGGTACGCCAACACTAAGGTAGACGATCTGCTCATACCCATAATACAATGCATGAGAACCTTCCCTGGAGAGGAGAAGTGAGAAGATGAGAAGAGCAGAGAAAACAATGTGATGTAGAGGGATTAGTGAGAGGCCTCCGTCTTATTAATATCATACATGACTGCCCGTCTCAACTTGTGGCATTTCTATTCCTTTCAGAGAGCTAAATATAGGGTCCATAATTCATTGCCCATTGCTCATTTAAGGTCCCTTTGCAGAGAGAGAGAGGCTGCCTGCCTGGCTGTCACATAAATCCCATACTTCCTGTCCTCTGGTGAAGAGGCTCTCTGAGAGGAGCCAGTGTAATGTCATTCTGAAAGGTAAGACTTTTGGAAGTAGTTAATGTATAACTATTTAATGTGCTTTCCAAGGACTGTGGGACTGGGTTGAGGTCGTTTTGACAAATCCAGATGTAGTTCTAAAATACATGTTGCACATGGACGTTATCTTTATTAGTCTGCCTGGAAAGATATCCAATGTAGTATTAATGATTATTGACGAATATAACTTATAAATGCCTCGTGAGCTTAGTTTAACAGTGTTATCCAAAATATAACTTATTTTACTCCTATGTTTGTAAACATTGTAAATGTAAACAAAGAGTGTATAGCCTCACAACATGCTTACAACTATAAAACTAGCTCTGTCTATTAATTTGAGAGTGATTCAATTTCTCCAGCTTTTTCCTGAAACACTGGTGGGTGACAGCCGACTCCTGGCATTGAGCATGTTGATTTTTTTTTTTTACCCATCCACCCTCTTCGGAGAACACCTATCTTTTTTTTTTTAATTACAGATTTTCTGCTACATATACATATATTTGACATATACATTTACATTTTACATACATTTTGCATACACATTTTACATACAGTGGGGCAAAAAAGTATTTAGTCAGCCACCAAATGTGCAAGTTCTCCCACTTAAAAAGATGAGAGAGGCCTGTAATTTTCATCATAGGTACACTCCAACTATGACAAAATGAGGGGGGAAAAATCCAGAAAATCACATTGTAGGATTTTTAATGAATTTATGGTGGAAAATAAGTATTTGGTCACCTACAAACAAGCAAGATTTCTGTCTCTCACAGACCTGTAACTCTTCTTTAAGAGGCTCCTCTGTCCTCCACTCGTTACCTGTATTAATGGCACCTGTTTGAACTTGTTATCAGTATAAAAGACACCTGTCCACAACATCAAACAGTCACACTCCAAACTCCACTATGGCCAAGACCAAAGAGCTGTCAAAGGACACCAGAAACAAAATTGTAGACCTGCACCGGGCTGGGAAGACTGAATCTGCAATATGTAAGCAGCTTGGTTTGAAGAAATCAACTGTGGGAGCAATTATTAGGAAATGGAAGACATACAAGACCACTGATAATCTCCCTCGATCTGGGCCTCCATGCAAGATCTCACCCCGTGGGGTCAAAATGATCACAAGAACGGTGAGCAAAAATCCCAGAACCACACAGGGGGACCAAGTGAATGACCTGCAGAGAGCTGGGACCAAAGTAACAAAGCCTACCATCAGTAACACACTACGCTGCCAGGGACTCAAATCCTGCAGTGCCAGAGGTGTCCCCCTGCTTAAGCCAGTACATGTCCAGGCCCGTATGAAGTTTGCTAGAGAGAATGTGGATGATCCAGAAGAAGATTGGGAGATTGGTAGATGGGGGTGGAAACATCATGCTTTGGGGCTGTTTTTCTGCAAAGGGACCAGGACGAGTGATCCATGTAAAGGAAAGAATGAATGGGGCCATGTATCATGAGATTCTGAGTGAAAACCTCCTTCCATGAGCAGTGTTTCAGCATGACAATGATCCCAAACACACCGTCCGGGCAACGAAGGAGTGGCTTCGTAAGAAGCATGTCAAGGTCCTGGAGTGGCCTAGCCAGTCTCCAGATCTCAACCCCATAGAAAATCTTTGGAGGGAGTTGAAAGTCCGTGTTGCCCAGCCAGCAACAGCCCCAAAACATCACTGCTCTAGAGGAGATCTGCATGGAGGAATGTGCCAATATACCAGCAACAGTGTGTGAAAACCTGGTGAAGACTTACAGAAAACGTTTGACCTCTGTCATTGCCAACAAAGGGTATATAACAAAGTATTGAGATAAACTTTTGTTATTGACCAAATACTTATTTTCCACTATAATTTGCAAATAAATTAATTAAAAATCCTACAATGTGATTTTCTGGAATTTCTTTTCTCATTTTGTCTGTCATAGTTGAAGTGTACCTATGATGAAAATTACAGGCCTCTCTCATCTTTTTAAGTGGGAGAACTTGCACAATTGGTGGCTGACTAAATACTTTTTTGCCCCACTGTAGATACTTTTGTACCTGTTTCCTCCAGCATCTTCACAAGGTCCTTTGCTGATGTTCTGGGATTCATTTGAACTTTTCGTATCAAAGTACGTTCATCTCTAGGAGACAGAAGACGTCTCCTTCCTGAGCGGTATGATGGCTGCTTGGTCTAATGGTGTTTATACTTGCGTACTATTGTTTGTACAGATGAACGTGGTACCTTCAGGCGTTTGGAAATTGTTCCCAAGGATGAACCAGACTTGAGGGGGTCTACAATTTTCTTTCTGAGGCCTTGGCTGATTTCTTTTGATTTTCCCATGATGTCAAGCAAAGAGGCACTGAGTTTAAAGGTAGGCCTTGAAATACATCCACAGTTAAACCTCCAATTGACTCAAATTATGTCAATTAGCCTATCAGATGCTTCTAAAGCCATTACATAATTTTCTGGAATTTTCCAAGCAACAAGTTTTAATGACTCCAACCTAAGTGTATGTAAACCTCCGACTTCAACTATATTTAATTGCTTCAAAAAGCTCCTCTGTAAATTGGAACTGTGATTCTGCCCTTAACACCACTCTGGGGGTGCATCCCAAATGGGCACTACTTTTGACCAGAGCCATATGGGCCCTGATCAAAAGTAGTGCAGTATATAGGGAATAGGGTGCCATTTGGGACTCAAATTGAGAATCTTAATTCAATAAACTACAAACAGATTAAGCACGGATCATTTTACACATCATTATGGACAAATGTTGAAGTGCAAATGTTTTCTACAGTAAACAGTAGAGTGTTGGCAGGAACAGAAAGACATTTGAGACACAGTGCTGCCTATTTATTGTAAATCAGTCAAATATAATATGTTAAAAAGACAAACAAACTATTTTATTTCCAGTGAAAAGTCAAGTCAAAATCAGAAATCGAATTGCCTTGTGCAGACAGAGCTTATTAAGAAATTGACATTTCATCAGTTTAAAAGGGTTGACTTTTAGTGTCTCAGTGATCTTTGTAGTATAATGTTGACCTGTCTTCATATTCACCTCTTCTCCTGCTTCTTTGTGTGCAGTTTCGTATCCAACGCTCTGAGTTGTTTTAGGAATCCTGTATTTGGAAAGATCCACCTGTGCTCTTTGACCTTTGTGATGGCATCTAGCAAGGAGTAATGGTGATGGATCATCAAGTAGGCCAGCACCAGAGAAGCAGACCTACTCACACCTACAGCACAGTGGACCAGGATCCTGGCTGTGGACGAGGGAAAAAAAGTTTAATAAAATGTATTTGGTTAAAAACATATACAGCAGGATGTACATTGTATCCCAAGAGGATAGCACTTCAAAGTATTAATTAAAGTGGTCCATCTGATCAAAAAACATTCCTTACACTAGGACACTTCAACAGGTGACTATCTCGGAAAATAAAGGAAAAGGAGAATTCTGTTTCTGCATAGATCTGATTATTTAATTAACTGGGTATACAGAAAGGCTTACATTTTGGCGTAAACCTGATATTGTGAGACATACTTTATGGGCCAGTTTTCCGAGAGACAGATTAAGAATAAACCTTTGAGTCCAAGACTAGGTTTGATCTGTGTTTGTGAAACCAGCCCTATATGCAAAATCTAATGACTGTAAAATACTAAATGGGATGGCTATGCTTGCCTACCGTCTGCTGTGTTTAGTGCATCTTGGATGTAATCGGCAGAGGAATAGAAATACAGTGAAATGTCAAAAGATGGTGAATCGTCAGCAGGCACTCCATGGTAGTCCACTGTTGACCCATAGAAAGTGTGGCTCCCTAGGCAGTGCTGCCTCCCATGGGCAGCATTCAGGACATGAGTGATTCCAAGTTTCCATATGCTGTATCGATCATTGGCTACAGACCTGCAGAAAAAAAACGGAATCTCATATATTTCTTTCATAGTATATTCTTCCGAAAACCCTTGTAAACATTGAGAGAAACATTGTAAAATAATTGCAATAAGCTGTGTAATAATAAAATGTCATTTACCAGAGTCGTTTATCCAAAGTGGCTTACAATTATGTGTGCATCCATTCTTTTACATATGGGTGGTTCCAGAAATCGAACCCACTATACTCCTTTGCAAGCCCATGCTCTAACAACTAAGCTACAAATAAGATTATTATTCACATGCAATTCAGTTAGCTTGTAATGGGCAATTTGTGAAGGAATAATACTGCATGACTTACATGTCCCCAATGAAAAGGTTAGTCCAAACTTCATCCACTGGGTTGCCAAATCTTTTGCCACCAAAGAGAATCTTCACCAAGTCCTTCACAGATGGAGTGTCAGAGGAGGAACCACATCCTTCCTGAACAGTTGTTGTTGACACCTTGGACATGACTGTCCTCTCAGTGCTGGACAATGGACATCATTTTTTACAATAATACCATATCAATGGTAGGACTTGCCTGAGTCCAATGTTCCCTCTAACTGTGCGTGCACGGTCACGCAGCTCCTCTTACACACAGAAGAATTGCCAGCCAACAGAGACGCAGAATGACGTTCACTAGAGTTGCCGCATTAGTGTAAACTATCTTCCCATAAACATATTAACGTTTATCTTAGAATGTGGGAACTGTGATCGAATCAACATAATATCAGTTCCTTTCAATGCAACAAAACAAATCGAACTTTACAAGATCAAGACTGAGGATAATTACTATGACTTGCGATCTTTCAGAGCGCAGAGCCACGTTTACAGTAGCCATTTCTTGATGATTTGCTAGTTAGCAAGTTATTAACCAAGTTATAGCTTATTTTGGTCAGCAATGTGGGGGTGATTGCTTCCTAGTTCCATTTCTAGGCATCATGTGCACGTTAGGTAAGGATCTTTTTTTTTGTCTTAAAGAGGCAGTGTTGTATTTTGAGACAGGCTTGAATATGCAAAGAGGCCAGTAGGCAGAGGGTAGCCTGCATTTCTGTCTGATTCTCTGTTTGGTAATAACAATGATAATAATGAATTGTATTTTGTAAAGTGGTTTCTTGCATCATACAATACAACACAATGTTCAGTCACCTATTTGGACAATGGTGTTTACAAAAAATATATATCTGGTAACTTGAGCTTTCGGACAGTTAGAAATCTGTCCTACAGGTTATATTAGAAGGATGAGTGTGAATGTCAAGCCCTTTTATAGTGGAGAGGAAAACAGGCCTTATGCAAAGTCTAATGACAGTAAAATACTAAATGGGATGGCTATGCTTATCTAACACCTGCTGTGTTTATATTGCATCTTGGATGTAATTGGCAGAGGAATAGAAATACGGTGAAATGTCAAAAGATGGTGAATCATCAGTAGGCACTTCATGGTAGTCCACTGTTGACCCGTATAAAACATGGCTCCATAGGCAGTGCTGCCTCCTATGGGCAGCGTTCAAGACATGAGTGATTCCAAGTTTCCATATGCTGTATTGACCATTTTGGTGCCAGGACAGAGAAAAGTTTGGACTGGGCTGAGTGGCAGCTGTCCTCCCGTAAGGCTGGGAGGGCCAAGAGACCTGAGGTGGCAGAACGGAGTGTTCGGGTTGGGGTGTAGGGTTTGAGCATAGCCTGAAGGTAGGGAGGGGCAGTTCCTGTTGAGCTTGAGGCGGTCGGCAGACGTCCAAGTTGAGATATCTGCCAGTCACGCAGAGATGCGTGTCACCACTGAGGGAAGGTGAAAAGCAGTTGAGTGTCATCCGCATAGCAATGATAGTAGAGACCATGTGAGGATATAACGGAGCTGAGGGACTTGGTGTATAGAGAGAAGAGGAGAGGGCCTAGAACCGAGCCCTGGCGGACACCGAGCCGTGGTGCAGACGCAGATCCTCTCCTCGTCACCTGGTAGGAGCAGCTTGCCAGGTAGGATGCAATCCAAGATTGTGCAGAGCCCGAGATGACCAGCCCTGAGAGGGTGGAGAGGAGGATCTGATGGTTCACGGTGTCGAAGGCAGTGGATAGATCTGGGAGGATGAGAACAGAGGAGTGCCATTCATCCTCCGTCACCACCTCATGTTTCAGCATGTTTTTTTTTAAATAGATAGATTTAGAGTTAGATCAACTTAGATTTTTTGGCATGGAAATATACAGGATGCTACCCGAAACAACATAACCTTCACTCCAAATCAAAACTCCAAACCTACAACCTGATTTTGGACGGAATTACCTGGAATGCTTCCTACACCCATGGATTGTTATTCCCAAACCATACAGCAAATGCTATGGGAAACAAACAGAAACCTGAAAACACCATCCAACCTGGAACTGAGTAAGTAATGCTTAGCCTGAAGCAATTTTTTACTTTCAAAAGCCAAGAAGAAAAATACATTACAATGATATATTTTACTTTATAAGGACTGAATACTAAGGCTACCAAGCTTGTGAAGGCTACCAAGCCCCCCTTCCTTTGCTCACCTCCATCACACAGGCATTGTTGGGGCAAGTGACTCTGAACTTACAATGGCCAGTCCCAAGTCGTTATATATTTTTGTTTTTTTTCTTGTGCATTTTGCTATAACTTTGTTATAACTTTGTTCGACAAGACAGATCTTCCAAACGTGTGGGAGTGGCAATCTTTACCAAAGATCACCTTCAGTGCTCAGTTGTCTCCACCAAGTCTGTCCCCAAACAATTGTATTTGCTGGTATCAAGTATTAAACTTTCAAATAGCTCTTTGTTGACTGTTGCTGGGTGCTATCGTCCTTTTCTGTAATGACCTTAGTGATCACTGTTTTACAGCCTGTGTTCGTAATGGCTGTGAAACAACGTGTCCAGTTTGTCTTAGACGCTTGCTAAAACACTTTAATGAGCAAGCCTTCCTTCATAAACTGGTCTCTGTAAAATGGTATAGAATCAGCTTGATTCCCTCTTTCAAAGAAGCTTGGACCTTCTTTTTTTATATTTTCAGTGGTATTGTTAAGGAACACGCCCCCATAAAGAAAATTAGAATTAAAAACAGGTTCAGCCCCTGGTTCGACTGTGATCTTGCAGATTTACTACACCTCAAGAATCGCATTTGGCGAAAGGCTCGGCACACGCAGACTCAGGCTGACTGTCTCTCGTTCAGGCAAATGAGAAATAAGTGCACTCGGGCTATCCAGAAGGCCAAAGTTAGTTACTTTAAGGAACAGTTCTGTCTCTGTGGATCTAACCCCAAGAAGTTCTGGAAAACGGTTAAATACCTGGAGAATAAACCTTCCTCCTCACAGCTGCCGATGTTGATGATGTGGTTGTTACTGACAAGAGGCACATGGCTGAGCTCTTTAATCACCACTTCATTAACTCAGGATTCCTATTTGACTCAGCCATGCCTCCTTGCCCGTCTACCATTTCCTCATCTCCCACCCCTTCTAATGAGACTATCACGATGCTGCTCCCTCCTTTTCCCCTGCCCCGCGACAAATGTTCTCCCTGCAGGCAGTCACTGAGTCTGAGGTGCTAAAGGAGCTCCTGAAACTTTACCCCCAAAAAACATCTGGGTCAGATGGTTTAGACCCTTTCTTCTTTTAGGTTGCTGCCCCTATCATCGCCAAGCCTGTCTCCGACCTTTTTAACCTGTATCTCCTTCTGGGGAGGTTCCCATTGCTTGGAAGGCAGCCACTGTTAGTCCTTTATTTAAAGGGGGAGATCAAGCTGACCCTAACTGTTATAGGCCTATTTCTATTTCTTTTGGGAAAACTTGTCAATAATCAACTGACTGGCTTTCTTGATGTCTATAGTATTCTCTTTGGTATGCAATCTGGTTTCCGCTCAGGTTATGGATGTGTCACTGTAACCTTAAATGTCCTCAATGATGTCACCATTGACCTTGATTCTAAGCAATGTTGTGCTGCTATTTTTATTGACTTGGCCAAACCTTTTGATACCGTAAACCATTCCATTCTTGTGTGCCAGCTAAGGATTATTGGTGTCTCTGAGGGGTCTTTGGCTTGGTTTGCTAACTACCTCTCTCAAAGAGTGCAGTGTATAAAGTCAGAAAATCTGCTGTCTCAGCCACTACCCCAAGGCTCAATCCTAGGCCCCAGGCTCTTCTCAATTTACATCAACAACATAGCTCAGGCAGTAGGAAGCTCTCTCATCCATTTATATGCAGATGATACAGTCTTATACTCAGCTGGCCCCTCCCCGGATTTTGTGTTAAATGCTCTACAACAAAGCTTTATTAGTGTCCAACAAGCGTTCTCTACCCTTAACCTTGTTTTGATCACCTCCAAAAGAAAGGGCATTTGGTTCGGTAAGAAGAATGCTCCTCTCCCCACAGGTGTGATTACTACGTCTAAGGGTTAAGAGCTTGATGTAGTCACCTCATACAAGTACTTGGGAGTATGGCTAGATGGAACACTGTCCTTCTCTCAGCACATATCAAAGCTGCAGGCTAAAGTTAAATCTAGACTTGGTTTCCTCTATCGTAATCGCTCCTCTTTCACCCCAGCTGCCAAACTAACCCTGATTCAGATGACCATCCTACCCATGCTAGATTACGGAGATGTAATTTATAGATCGGCAGGTAAGGGTGCTCTCGAGCGGCTAGATGTTCTTTATCATTCGGCCATCAGATTTGCCAACAATGCTCCTTATAGGACACATCTCCGCACTCTGTACTCTTCTGTAAACTGGTCATCTCTGTATACCCATCACAAGACCCACTGGTTGATGCTTATTTATAAAACACTCTTAGGCCTCACTCCCCTCATCTGAGATATCTACTGCAGCCCTCATCCTCCACATACAACACCCGTTCTGCCAGTCACAATCTGCTGAAGGTCCCCAAAGCACACACACATCCCTGGGTCACTTGTATTTTTAGTTTACTGCAGCTAGCGACTGGAACGAGCTGCAACAAACACTCAAACTGTACAGTTTTATCTCAATCTCTTCATTCAAAGACTCAATCATGGACACTCTTACTGACAGTCGTGGCTGCTTTGCTTGATTTATTGTTGTCTCTACCTTCTTGCCCGTTGTGCTGTTGTCTGTGCCCAATAATGTTTTTATCATGTTTTGTGCTGCTACCATGTTGTGTTGCTACCATGCTGTGTTGTCATTTGTTGCTGCCTTGCTATGTTGTTGTCTTGGGTCTCTCTTTCTGTAGTGTTGTGTTGTCTCTCTTGTCGTGATGTGTGTTTTGTTTTATATTTGATTTATTTATAATAAAAATGTTAATAATAAAATGTTGCAGTGATCTGTACACAATTCCTGGAAGATGAAAATGTCCAAATTCTTCCATGGCCTGCATACTCAACAGACATTTCACCCATTGAGCATGTTGGGATGCTCTCGATCGACATGTACGACAGTGTGTTCCATTTCCCGCCAATATCCAGCAACTTCACACACCCATTGAAGAGGAGTGGGAGAACATTTCACAGACTGCAATCAACAAATGTTGGGATACAGACTGCAATCAACAGCCTGATCAACTCAATGGGAAGGAGATGTGTCGCGCTGCATGAGGCAAATGGTGGTTACACCAGATACTGACTGGTTTTCTGATCCACACCCCTACCATTTAAAAAAAGTTATATGTGACCAACAGATGCATATCTGAATTCCCAGTGATGTGAAATTCATAGATTAGGGCCTAATGAATTTATTTCAATTGAATGATGTCCTTATATGAACAAATCTTTGAAATTGTTGCATGACACATTTGTATTTCTACACATATAAAACATTCATGGACATTTAGCTAGCTAATTTGTCCTGGGAGATAAACATGGGTTGTTATTTTGCCTGATGAATATGTTACTTTTTTACTTTTGTTCGTAGAATTCTGACCCATTTTGAGTCACAGAAAATTGTGCGTTCTATACTCTGACAATTAATCCACAGATAAAAGGTGAAACCTAGTTTGTTTTCTTTGATTAATCTCTCCTCGTTCACTCTTGTTATTCGGTCGATTTTATATGGCAGTTGGCAACCACTTTTAAGGTGCATTACCACCACCAACTGGACTGGAGTGTGGACCTTGTTCGTTTTTCAATCACTGAAGTAGGTATATGCTTGTAAAAAACAATGAGTAGATGGGAGATGTGGGACTTGCAGTGCACCAAGCATCTAAAATACAACCAAGTTCTATTTTAATGCCATACAACTCAATGCCATAGAACTCTCCTTCTGTGGCCTCCAACTGCTCTTAAGTGCAAGTAAAACTAAATGCATGCTATTCAATTGATCACTGCCCGCACTTGCCCGCCCGTTCAGCATCACTACTCTGGACGGCTCTGACTTAGAATACGTGGACAACAACAAATACCTTGGTGTTTGGTTAGACTGTAAACTCTCCTTCCAGACTCACATTAAGCATCTCCAATCCAAAATTGAATTTAGAATCGGCTTCCTATATCGCAACAAAGCATCCTTCACTCATGCTGCCAAACATACCCTCGTAAAACTGACCATCATACCGATCCTCGACTTGTGCCATCCGTTTTGTCACCAAAGCCCGATACACTACCCACCACTGCGACCTGTACGCTATCGTTGGTTGGCCCTCGCTTAATACTCGTCGCCAAACCCGCTGGCTACAGGTTATCTACAACTCTCTGCTAGATAAAGCCCCGCCTTATCTCAGCTCACTGGTCACCATAGCAGTACCCACTTGTAGCACGCGCTTCAGCAGGTATACAAAACCAATTCCTCCTTTGGTCGCCTTTCCTTCCAGTTCTCTCCTGCCAATGACTGGAACGAATTGCAAAAATCACTGAAGCTGGAGACTCATATCTCCCTCACTAGCTTTAAGCACCAGCTGTCAGAGCAGCTCACAGATCACTGCACATGTACAAAGTTAATCTGTAAACAGCCCATCTATCTACCTCATCTCCATACTGTATTTATTTATTTATCTTGCTCCTTTACCCCAGTATCTCTACTTCCACATTCATCTTCTGAAATAATAATTTAAAAAAAGATAACCCAGGAAGCTGGTCTCAACGGAGCATGCTCGGTCCACGAGTACATGGGCACCTTCTCCAGCCAAAGTGGGAGTTTTAGTCTGGGTTCTGTGACCTCCTCATCCTCAGGGCTCTGAATAGATCTGATCCTGGAGGGGGAGACCTCCATCCCCCGAAGAAGCCTTTCCAGATCAGTTTTAACATCCCGGTCATGACCTGAGCAATTTATTTTATTTTATTTTATTTAACTAGGCAAGTCAATTAAGAACACATTTTTATTTACAATGATGGCCTACCCTGGCCAAACCCGGACAACGCTGGGCCAATTGTGCGCCGCCCTATGGGACTCCCAATCATGGCCGGATGTAATTCAGTCTGGATACGAACCAGGGACTATAGTGACGCCTCTTGCACTGAGATGCAGTGCTCGGGTGCAATCAAATGAAACTGGACGGGCTCAGACTCTGGTTTCACAAGAGTGCTTGAGTTATGGATCATTTTCACATGCAAATAGCAATTCATTTCTATGATTTAGCGGTAGTGTTCAAGGAATGTCCTTCCATGAGAGCAGCATTGCTTTTCAAAACATGATTTGAAGCTATACATAGTTTGCAATTGAGTTATAGGCCCTTGTTTTATTTCAGTTGTTGGTTGATACACAATATATATAAAAACGTATGTGCATATCCCTTCAAGTTAGTGGATTTGTTTATTTCAGCCACACCCGTTGCTGACACATGTATAAAATCGAGCACACTGCCATACAATCTCCATAGACAAACATTAGCAGTACAATGGCCTTACTGAAGAGCTCAGGGACTTTTAATGTACAGTAGCACCCTTATAGGATGCCACCTTTCCAACAAGTGAGTTCATAAAATTTCTGCCCTGCTAGAGCCACCGCGGTCAACTGTAAGTGCTCTTATTGTGAAGTGGAAACGTCTAGGAGCAACAATGTCTCAGCCTCGAAGTGGTAGGCCACACAAGCTCACAGAACGGGACTGCTGAGTGATGAAGCGCTTAGCACTTAAAAATAATCTGTCCTCGGTGGCAAACCTCACTACCAAGTTTCAAACTGACTCTGGAAGCACCCTAGTGGAGTTTTACTCTGTAGGTTCACTCTATACAAGTGACACTTGCATTTGCAACGAAAAATAAATAAAACATAACAATAAAACTTGTATATGCAAAGCTAGTGAGTTTTTCAAGCGTTGGGCCAGTAACCAAAAGGTTGCTGGATCAAATCTCCGAGCAGACAAGGTAAAAATCTGTCGTTCTGCCCCTGAGCAAGGCAGTTAACCCACTGTTCCCCGGGTGCCGAAGACGTGGATGTCGATTATGGCAGCCCCCCGCACCTCTCTGATTCAGAGGGGTTGGGCTAAATGCGGAAGACACATTTCAGTTGGATGCATTCAGTTATACAACTGACTAGGTATCTCCCTTTCCCTATAAAGACGCAATGAAAAATCACCTCATCACAAACCCTCTGGCTGAAAGGTACATTTTCTGCATTTACTCATCTATCACTTTACTGTACTGTAAATTAACATATCTCACTGTAAATCAGGACAGTGGTCCCAGTGGGTCAATAGGTGGAGCATGTTGCTTGGGACCAGTATGAAAATGTATGCACTTACTAGTGTACGTCGCTCTGGATAAGAGCGCCTGCTAATTGACTCAAATGTAAAATATAGAGAGAAGCATAAACCTAACAATGTTTAGCAATAATATGGTTCCACTTACCCATTTAAATACAGCTGTTGTATACAGAACTAGCATTGATGTGCATAGCTTACTTTAATTGGAGCAATGACATGATTGTCGGTATAATAGTCTGGGCTTGTTTCGGTGTGGCCGCTTTCCTGTTTGGGTCCGCTGCATGTGTTGTCATCCTTTCAGAGCTGTTGCAGAGAAACAGGAAAGGCACCCCCACCACAACGTCTTCATGCTAAACCTCACAGTCATGGACTTGGTTTTCATCCCCCCAGGTGTGTGAAACTATTTCATTGGGCACAACTGGGAGTTCGAATGCACTTTCAATTTCATCAATGCTTTGAGCTCAACTGGATGACCTCTCTTCATGACCTGTATGTGTCTGGACTGCTTCCAGGCTGTGGTACATCCAATCACCTATCATTTGAGGAAGGGCCTGACTTACAGAGTTCTGATGTCTGTTGGTGTTTGGGCTATCACAGTAGCCAATGGGACTGCATTGTTACTTGATCCCAGTTTATTCTCCAGTCCCGTCATCATCGTGACATACATAATATCCATCCTGACCCATCGGGTTCTGTGACGTCCTCATCCTCAGGGCTCTGAAGAGATCTGATCCTGAATGGGGAGACCTCAATCCCCAGGAGGAGGCTTTCCAGATCATTGTTAACAGCAAGGTCATGACTTTCTTTGCTTACATGCCCCAAATGTTAGTCCACTCTTTTTGATGGTTTATAACCATGAATGATCTAGTGTACTTATGAACCAGGGCTTTACCAGTTCTAATCAGTTCTAAGTCACGGCGTGCAGTCATGCCTATTTTCTACCTGGGTAAACAAGGGAAAGTGGACTGGCTCTTCCTCTGATTTCGCAAGAGTACTTGAGTCATGGGTTTTGGATTCAATCCCACAATGTTTGTTTTATTTTGTTAATGTTAATACTTGTTTTTGCCTAGACCCACCTTTCTATATGTTCTCCAAAGAGTGTATAACATTTAAAATTGAAATACAATCTTAGAAAATGGGTTCTTGAAAGGTTCTTTGAAGTGAGCAATGGTTCTACGTAGCATTATTTGTAGTCAAGAAAGCCGTTCTTGTAAGAGGTTATTCGCTAGGCTCTTTTCTGTCTGGATGAAAAGAACATTCTTCCTATAGGGTTGTGATTTTATTCTAACTGTTTTGTGTTTATGTTTCTGGGTTATTCTATGGCAGTTGGTCTGGAACCTTGAATCTAAAATGTCTCCATGTATTTGACTCCGGGCCTCCAGACCCCATCAACATTCTAAAACTGAATCACTTTTCTTGGTGGCTTGTCTCACTTTGATAAAGTGTGGATGAGCCTCATTGCTGAATGTAAAGTGTAATCAGATGCATTAAAATGCAATACTAGTACAGTTTTTAGATATAACCCATTATTGGTTCTACCTGGAACCCAGTGTAGCGAGTGCTTCATGAGAGAGTTCTACGTAGCACCAGAAAGGGTCGCCTACAGGAACAAATCAAAGAACCCACTTATGGTTCCTACAGGGATAAATTAAGCATGCAACCCTTTTTTGTTCTATGTAGAACCCTCTTGTGAAGGTAGAACCATTTTTGGAGTACAGTTAATTAAAGTGATTTTGTAGTCATTACTCAAACCAATAGAGTCACTGTCACCCGATGGGGGTCCAGATTTGAGTTGTATCAGAAAAAAAGGTATTTCCCCTACTAAGCCACACCTCCAATATAATGTCCCAGTGTGCCTAGTCTTTGAGTGAGTTGTAGAATAACCACCCATGACTGTACTTGTTAGTGACAGAAACATGCTTGTTGAATTTGTTTCTTTTTAGTCCTGTGGGCTTCACCAAGTGAGTTTCTAAGTGAATTATCATCATTTAACTCTAGACCTAAACTGTTATAGACCTATATCCATCCTGCCCTGCCTCTCTAAAGTCTTCGAAAGCCAAGTTTATAAACAGGTCACTGACCATTTCGAATCCCACCGTACCTTCTCCGCTGTGCAATCCGGTTCCCGAGCTGGTAACGGGTGTACCTCATCCACGCTCAAGGTCCTAAACGATATCATAACCGCCATCGATAAAAGACAGTACTGTGCAGCCGTCTTCATCAACCTGGCCAAGGCTTTCGACTCTGTCAATCACCGTATTCTTATCGGCAGACTCAATAGCCTTGGTTTCTCAAATGACTACCTCGCCTGATTCACCAACTACTTCGCAGATAGAGTTCAGTGTGTCAAATCGGAGGGCCTGCTGTCCGGACCTCTGGCAGTCTCTATGGGGGTACCACAGGGTTCAATTCTCGGGCCGACTCTTTTCTCTGTATATATCAATGATGTTGCTCTTGCTGCGGGTGATTCTCTGATCCACCTACACAGATGACACAATTCTGTACACATCTGGCCCTTATTTGGACACTGTGTTAACTATCCTCCAAATGAGCTTCAATGCCATACAACACTCCTTCCATGGCCTCCAACTGCTCTTAAACGCTAGTAAAACCAAATGCATGCTTTTCAACCGTTTGCTGCCCGCACCCGCCGGCCCAACTAGCATCACTACCCTGGACGGTTCTGACCTAGAATATGTGGACAACTACAAATACCTAGGTGTCTGGCTAGACTGTAAACTCTCCTTCCAGACTCATATTAAACATCTCCAATCCAAAATCAAATCTAGAATCGGTTTTCTATATTGCAACAAAGCCTCCTTCACTTATGCCGCCAAACTTACCCTAGTAAAACTGACTATTCTACCGATCCTCGACTTCGGCGATGTCATCTACAAAATAGCTTCCAATACTCTACTCAGCAAACTGGATGCAGTCTATCACAGTGCCATCTGTTTTGTTACCAAAGCCCCTTATACCACCCACCACTGTAACCTGTATGCTCTAGTTGGCTGGCCCTCGCTACATATTCGTCGCCAGACCCTCTGGCTCCAGGTCATCTATAAGTCTATGCTAGGTTAAGCTCTGCCTTATCTCAGCTCACTGGTCACGATAACAACACCCTCCCTTAGCACCCGCTCCAGCAGGTATATCTCACTGGTCATCCCCAAATCCAACACCTCTTTTAGTCGCCTTTCCTTCCAGTTCTCTGCTGCCAGTGACTGGAACGAATTGCATAAATTGCTGAAGCTGGAGATTTATATTTCCCTTGCTAACTTTAAACATCATATCTTAAACATCATATCTGAGCAGCTAGACGATCGCTGCAGCTATACATAGTCCATCTGTAAATAGCCCACCGAATCTACTACCTCATCCCCATATTGTTTTTATTTACTTTTCTGCTCTTTTACACTCCAGTATCTCTACTTGCACATCATCATCTGCTCATTATCACTCCTGTGTTAATCTGCTAAATTATAATTACTTCACTACTATGGCCTATTTATTGTCTACCTCCTCACACCATTTGCACACACTGTATGTAGACTTTCTTTTTTCTATTGTGCTATTGACTGTAAGCTTGTTTATTCCATGTGTAACTCTGTGTTATTTGTGTCGCACTGCTTTGCTTTATCTTGGCCAGGTCGCAGTTGTAAATGAGAACTTGTTCTCAACTAGCTTACCTGTTTAAATAAAGGTTAAATAAAAAATAAAAATATATTATGACAATACGTTACATATCTCATAAGTCCTTCTTTTGAGGGCTAGCTTTACAATCCACATCAAGCCTGCACATAGGGTTGCAAAATGCTGGTAACTTTCCCCAAATTCCAAGATCAAAAAATATATATATAAACCACTCAGTTTATAAAAGTCATTATAAACTGGATGGTTCAAGCCCTGAATGCTGATTGGCTGACAGGCGTAGTATATCAGACCGTATACCACGGGTATGACAAAACATTGCTTTTACTACTCTAGTTGAATTTGTAACCAGTTTATAATAGCAATAAGGCACCTCAGGTGTTTTGTGGTATATTGCCAATATACCAACACTAAGGGCTGTATCCAGGCACAAACAGCCCTTTGCCATGGTATATTGGCCATAAATTGTACCAAAACCCCTCATGCTTTATTGCTTAAATATAACAACTTGTTAGGCTATATTGCAAGTAGCCTAGTGTATAATTGTTTCTCCGAATCCCTCCTTCCCTACTATTTCATAAACAATGTACAGTCAAAATATTAGGCCTAACTGGCAGCAGTAGGCTACATCAGTGTCCGTGTGCATCTTTCTCTGTTTTCTTCCTATCTGGACTGCACCACTCTGCTGTAGCGGCAGCCGCAGCTGGTCTGTCATTTCTCACAGACACAGCACTTGGACAAGCAGAACTTTTAGCAAATAAGTTGGTTAACTTCAGATATTTAGCAGTCTCGGTCTCAAGAAACCTTTTTTTGGTCTATAACTTTTTCGGCACCAGCTTTCCGTTTCTGTTCTGACTGAGTGACTGACAGACAGAGAGTCAGTGGATCTCACTCTCTTTGAGCTGGGCCGGCCCATCTTGGAAGGGGGCTGGACATTGCCACTGATCAGCCAAATGCTCAATATACTATCAATTATTACGACAACAGAGAAATTACACAAAAAGTATTTAAACCCCTTGACTTATTCCACAGTTTGCTGTGTTACAGCCTGAATTCACAATAGATTTTTTTTTTAACTCACACATCTACACACAATAACCCTTAATGGCCGTGCTTTTTTTACGTGGAAATGTATTGAACATTATATACGGAATTAGCTCCTTTCCTTAAGTATTCACACCCCTGAGTCAATACTTTGTAGAAGGACATTTGGCAACGATTACAGGCTGTAAGTCTTTCTTGGTAAATCTAAGAACACATGTGCAACATTTGCCCATTTATTATTTTCAAAATTCTTCAAGCTTTGTCAAATTGTTTGTTGATTGTTGCTAGGCAACCATTTTTAGGACTTGCCATAGATTTTCAAGTAGTTTTAAGTCTAAACTGTAACTCAGACACTCAGGAACATTCAATGTCTTCTTGGTAAGCAACTCCAAAGTAGATTTAAGGTTGTCTTGCTAAATATTAATTCATTGGGGTGCCAGGGTAGCCTAGTGGTTAGAGCATTGGACTAGTAATCGGAAGGTTGCAAGTTTAAATCCCCAAACTGCCAAGGTACAAATCTGTTGATCCATCCTGAGGATCCATCCTCAGTTCTATCACAGCCATTAAACTAACTGTTTTAAAGTCACCATAGGCCTCCTGGTGAAATCCCTGAGCGGTTTCCTTCCTCTCCGGCAACTGAGTTAGGAAGGACGCCTGTATATTTGTAGTGACTGGATGTATTGTTACACCATCCAAAGTGTAATTAATATCTTCACCATGCTCAAAGGGATATTCAATGCCTTCTTTTTCACCCATCTACCAATAGGTGCCCTTCTTTGCGATTCATTGGAAAACCTCCTTGGTATTTGTGGTTGAATCAGTGTTTGAAATTCACTACTTGACTGAGGGACCTTATAGATAATTGTATGTGTGGGGTACAGAGATGAGGAAGTCATTCAAAAATCATGTTGAACACGTATGTGACTTAAGCACATTTGACTCTTGAACTTATTTCGGCTTGCGATAACAAAGGGGTTGAATACTTATTGACTCAAGATATTTCAGCTTTTTTTAAATGAATTTGTATACATTTCAAAAATCATAATTCCACTTTGGCGTGGGGTATTGTGTGGATGTCAGTGACAAAAAAAATATAAATTTAATCCATTTTAAATTCAGGCTGTTACACAAAATGTGGAATAATTTCTGAAAGCACTATATATATATATATATATATATATAAAGTCAATATCAACCAGCCCACCCCAATAAAAGATGGTATGGCAATTCTGTCACTTGCCAGATGCCAAATTTGCCCATGCCGCAATGGATCGCATAGCTGTCCATTTGTGATCAGTTTTATTAGGCACAATCTTGTGTTTACTAAATTTAGTTACAACACCCCTGCGTTCTTTCTCTCACACACATAATTGCAGTGGGCCTACAAAGAAATGTGTGTTCTGGTCACAACAGTCTATTTTGTTTTGCAAACAGTCATGGAGTTAAATGAAATTAAGCTGCAGTGACTGTTACCCAATTTTGACCTTTGCTTAGGCTACCCATCACATTCGGAATTGTATTTGGTTAGCCTGAAAATGCTTTGTTATAAAGGAGAATTTTTTCTTCCAACCCTGCAGTCAGCAACCCCTACTCTAAACGTCTTCCCACAGTCATATGTGGTAAATATCACCTCACTTGGTTATGAACACAGCATTTCAATCAAGCTGGGGTTGTAATTGTTGGCTGGGAGTCATAGTTATAGGGGAATGTCCGTGAAGAAAAGGACTAGGACAGAGTGTAAGCTAGGTTCAGGACTGATTCTGCTACCATGGCCAGAGTGTTAATCAAGAGATGGAACAGAAATGCAGGTTTAGGTTGTATTTATTACACAGGAATGAACAGAGGCACACGGGGAGGGTTTGGAACCAAGGTAGAGTTTGGAAATATGTGACTTACAGGGAATGGGCTTAACATCAAATCAACTGGAACTACAAACTAAGGAGAATGCCAGGACTAAACCTAAAGGGACATTAGTATAGCATGGATATAAAATATACATCAAAAGTTCAGGCAGCATAATATACATGGTTAACTTACATTTCTTCTATAATAAGGCACTTACTTAATCATATTATGCGCAATGGGAGGACGGATGGGGCCACCCCGTGACATCACCATGCAAACTATTCTAGTGTGTAAGGAGGAAACAGAAAGGGGTGAAAAAGGCAGAGGAGAGGTGATTTGGGAATGGAAACAGGTGTGAAGGAAAGGGGTGTAGCCTAGGATAATTGGAGACAATTAGAAGACTGTAGGAGTGGCATCACTGCTGTTGAGTTTTAGTTAAAGTTGGCTGAAGTTTGTAATGGCATTTTATAAGTAAACAAATGTTGATTACTGTTTCTCTTGACATAAAACAATGTGGAGAAAACAACACACAAAGATGTTGGCGGCAATGTGTGTCCCTGCCAATGCCATTATCTAAAATGATCGTAGTCATCCATCATCTGGCTGTCATTCTGTGATCTCTGTTCTTGCAGGGTGATGTTGCAGATGTAAATGACCTGCTGCAGGTGTGCCCGATAGATTATGTTAGTGTACATGGGGAAATTTTTTATTTTCTCGTCAATTGGACTACTTCCAATCAAATTGTATTTGTCACATGCACCGAATACAACACCTTACTGTCAAGCCCTTAATTAACCAACAATGCAGTTTTAAGAAAAGTAAATGAACTAAAGTAAAAAATAAAAGAGCAACAATAAAATAACAATAATGAGGCTATATACCGGGGGTACCAGTACTGAGTCAATGTGCGATACTGGTACCACACAATCAACATACAAATCAATGTTTATTTGTCATATGCACAGGGCACAGTGTAGTGTAAACAGTGCAATGAAATGCCCCTTTCAGACATTGTGAGAGCTTTAAATAAGATTCAATAGAAAATATTTTAAAAGGCACAATTACAACACAGTGGTAAAATGGGCTCCTATGTGATATTAGCTATCTTTCCTCTTCATTTTCTGATGTTGTATGGTGGTAATTAGCCTAGTTGAGGCTTTAGATAGGCCTGTTTATAGTGACAGGAACAGGTGTCCTTCCTTCCCCTCAGTCTAAAATTAAAATGGCCTGATTTATGTCTGTTTGTGTAGTTAAACTTAGACCTATGTCTTAAATCTTACATATGTCATGCAACTTTACATAGATCTAAGGTCGGCTACAGTGAGTGACTCACCAAATTTGTATATATTCTACATTATGTTATAGGTTATTGTATGGGTCATGAACAATGCATTGAACTACTTACTGTGCTTTGCATACCGATACTGTAATTTCACCAGTAGAGGTCATAGTACAAGAAGTACAAGAAAACTGACTAGCCCGCCTGTGCGCGGCTCTTCTAGTATTTACGGTCGTCGCTCCTTTTTGGTAATGTCAACAGCAAGGCAGATACTATAATCAGCAGCCGGGCGAAATGATTTGCCTCAATCCTCTTATTGCACTAAACGTAACTATAGCTTCGTCAGATTCAAGTGAGATGCCATATAGCTAGTCATATTACTCGCCGCGGCAGCTAAAAGTTTAATCTGAATTCTGGTGAGTATTTACTGCTAGATTACTAGCTAACCTATCAGCCTAACGTTAGCATGCTAGCCAACTGGTACACTATGCCTGAATGTACGCTTTGTTGCTAGCTAATGTATTCTGAGCATGGAAATGAAATGTGTTCTGCATATTTTTAGGAAGCTACACAGCAAGCTTACTGGGCTTGGCGGTATGTCAGTCAGTCGTGTAGTTAGTTAACTATCTAGTTAGCTAATGTCCGTTAATTAAAGTCCTCAGCTGTATCAGCGAACTACTGTAGCCACCGTCATCCCTGCCTGGCCTGCTAAAGACGAGGCTGTTGCCAGAGATGTCACCATCATTCTCTGTGTATTTGATATTAGTTAAAAGCCCACAAGTGATCTGTATTGCGTTTAATGGGTGCAATACTTAAGTGTGGAAATACCATCACATGGGGACAGTTTGTATTGCCAGGGACACTGTACACAGTAGTGATGTGCAGGCAGAGAATAAAATACATGTTTAGAACTGATCATTGATCACATGGTGCAAGAATTAATGCAATGAATTGATTATTGATTGTTATGATGGACACAGCTTTGTAGAACTAAAACATACACATCCTCTGTTCAACCAATTCGAATCGTTTGGGGTGCCGCTGCAGCCCGCGAACGATATTGTGTTCATATCACCCTCACTGTAGAGGTAATGCGTTCTGTCAAATCGTTCACGATTTAGTCCGGTTGCGGCCACAACTAGACCTCGTTTCAAATGTTCCAAGAAATGATCTTATTTGTATGCCTAGCCATCAACAAATATCCCGGTATATTGTTTTAAAACACGGTTTTACAAGTCTGTCACAAATAACAGCTCCAATAAACCCCTTATTGTGAACGAGAGAATTGTAGAATCATTACTATTTATAACTTTCAGTTCTTCTGAACCAAATGAACGACCTGAGTCGAAAGATTAGTTATTTTAAATTAAGGAGTCGAAAAAATCTGAGTTAATAAAAATAATCGTACTTCCTGTCACTAGAACACTGTCCTCTGCCAAATTAGCCGATTAAGTTAAACTCCATGATTTATGGAGTTGAGCAGTTGGAAATCCCGCTCATGGAGTGGTGATTGAGCCCCACTCAGGCGCTCCAGTCTCTTACCAACTGCTCCGCTAAAAACCTCTAAATGCTCACAACTGTACTAAAGCAACAAACTACAGGTAGGCAAAATAACCCTATCAAAACAGAAAGCTCCTTGAACATGGGAATATGCCAGGCCTATTGGGCCAAAATCATTTATGCCTGTATTGTATAGATAGTAGAACAAAAATGAATTAAATGTTTAAGAGAAGTTTTTTTGTTTATAAATACTTTGCTACAATGATGCACTTAGTTATCTACCAACCTCATTCCTGTCTTTTAGCATTTACACGTAGTAAGTGCGCCAAGGCCTTTTGTAGGGGAAGAACTCATTCTGATTGGCTGGGCATGGCTCCCCGGTGGGTGGGCCTGTGCCCGCCTGTGCCCATCCATGGCTGAGCCTTTGCCCAGTCATGTGAAATCCATAGATTAGGGCCAAATGAATTCATTTCAATTGACTGATTTCCTTATATGAACTGTAACTCAGCAGAATCTTTGAAATTGTTGCATGTTGCTTTGATTTTTTTTGTTCAGCATCGATGGGCTGCTGCATTGTTGGGCTGTCTTTTTATGAAGATTTTAAAAATGTGTCCTTGTGACACACAGCCCCACCTGAAATAATGTAATGGATGGTTGCTCTGTTCTCTAAACAGAAGCAAGCAGTATAGTTCAAGTTGCTCTTTACCCTATATGTAACTACTCTGGAATTCCACAATGGAATAATGGAGGGTGTGGCTCGCAAGATTAAGCAACTGTTTCTGTTCCTTCATCTGTCGTCAATATCAGCTTGGCACACAGTTTCTGTACTTGAGGGATATAGGTAGATAAGTACATAAGTTGAAGTCTGACAATGTGTACTGTAGGCTAAGTCCTTTCTTGGGAGCACATATGTTTCAGTGGAAAACTGTTTTTAGTGACCACAATTTAACAACCAGATGGGAGGAGAAGGTGAAGTTTGTCTTGAAGCAGTGGATAGTATGTGCCTCTTTTGTCAGTGATATTACTGCTACTCACTGTTTATTATCTTGGGATAGTCACTTTATTACCTGGACTAACCTGTACCCCCGCACATTGACTCGGTACCGGTACCCCCAGTATATAGCCTCCACATTGACTCGGTACCGGTACCCCCAGTATATAGCCTCCACATTGACTCGGTACCGGTACCCCCAGTATATAGCCTCCACATTGACTCGGTACCGGTACCCCCTGTATATAGCCTCCACATTGACTCGGTACCGGTACCCCCTGTATATAGCCTCCACATTGACTCGGTACCGGTACCCCTGTATATAGCCTCCACATTGACTCGGTACCGGTACCCCTGTATATAGCCTCCACAATTGACTCGGTACAGGTACCCCTGTATATAGCCTCCACATTGACTCCCCGGTATGTAGCCTCCACATTGACTCGTACCCCCCCTGTATATAGCCTCCACATTGACTCGGTACCGGTACCCCCTGTATATAGCCTCCACAATTGACTCGGTACAGGTACCCCCTGTATATAGCCTCCACATTGACTCGGTACCGGTACCCCCTGTATATAGCCTCCACATTGACTCGGTACCGGTACCCCCTGTATATAGCCTCCACATTGACTCGGTACCGGTACCCCCTGTATATAGCCTCCACAATTGACTCGGTACAGGTACCCCCTGTATATAGCCTCCACATTGACTCGGTACCGGTACCCCCGGTATGTAGCCTCCACATTGACTCGGTACCGGTACCCCCTGTATATAGCCTCCACATTGACTCGGTACCGGTACCCCCTGTATATAGCCTCCACATTGACTCGGTACCGGTACCCCCTGTATATAGCCTCCACATTGACTCGGTACCGGTACCCCCTGTATATAGCCTCCACATTGACTCGGTACCGGTACCCCCAGTATATAACCTCCACATTGACTCGGTACCGGTACCCCCTGTATATAGCCTCCACATTGACTTGGTACCGGTACCCCCAGTATATAGCCTCGTTATTGTTATTTTATTGTGTTCGTTTTACTTTTTATTTAGTAAATATTTTCTTAATTATTTTTTAAACTGTATTGTTGGTTAAGGGCTTGTAAGTAAGCATTTCACGGTAAGGTCCACACCTGTTGTATTCACAGCATGTGACAAAATTTGATTTGACTCATGTTGAAGTCTTGCTTGGCTTAATAGGGAACCAACAGTATTTCTGAAATGCTGATTCAGTGGAAGTGGTGGATGACTAGTTCTCTATATAATGACACAGTGTTGCAGTGTTTTCTCTTTCATAAAAGTACCGGGGTACTGATTGCTACAATATATATTTGGGGACTTCCTTTTTTATTCCTCATATCTTTTCACGTGATATTAAATCTGTCATGGGATAAATACATAAGGGCACATGCGAGATTTGGTTCTTGGAGTCGAGGTTAATCTTTTTTTTTTTTTTTTTTTTTTTTTTACAGTTTTCAGAGTGAACTGGAGATGTCTAGCAGCACCCAGTTGAACATCCGACAGTGGACCACCAAGCATGTAGCCAAGTGGCTGAAGGACGAGGGCTTCTGCCACTATGTAGACCTGCTGTGCAACAAGCACCGTCTGGATGGCATGTCCTTACTCACCCTCAGCGAGTACGACCTACGCTCTCCCCCGCTTGAGCTCAAGGTGCTGGGGGACATCAAGAGGCTGATGGTGTCCCTCCGCAAGCTGCAGAAACAAAACTTGGACATCCTGGAGGAGCTGGGGGTCCCGTTCGACGGACACTCCCCTCAGGGTGGCGGTGGGGACTGGCACTGCAATGGAGACTCCAGTAGAGAGTGTGATAACTCTAACACAGACACTGCACCGGTTGGGGAGCAGTATCTTCAGTATACAAATGGGAAGTACAAGCATGGAGGGAGCAGGAGGCTGGACCCTGAGTACTGGAAGACTGCGCTTAGTGCCATCTATGTTGTGTTCGTTTTTGGATTTACCTCCTTCGTCATGGTGATCGTGCACGAGAGGGTGCCGGACATGCGCACCTACCCGCCCTTGCCAGATATTTTCTTAGACAGGTGGGTTGCTGTTCCCCACATCCTAAGTAATGTACATGTAGACCTGCTTGTGACTGTTCAGCAAACACCTCTGTTTTTCAAATGTTAACATAACTGATGCTGTGGTGATAACATTTTACTAGGAACCAAGCTGAATTTACGCTACTTGAATTTTTTCAATTTTAACTCTTGCGGGGCCTCCCGAGTGGCGCAGTGGTTAAGGGCGCTGTACTGCAGCGCCAGCTGTGCCATCAGAGTCCCTGGGTTCGCCATCAGAGTCCCTGGGCGACGCACAATTGGCCTAGCGTCGTCCGGGTTAGGGAGGGCTTGGTCGGTAGGGATGTCCTTGTCTCATCGCGCACCAGCGACTCCTGTGGCGGGCCGGGCGCAGTGCGCGCTAACCAAGGTTGCCAGGTGCACGGTGTTTCCTCCGAAACATTGGTGCGTCTGGCTTCCGGGTTGGATGCGCGCTGTGTTAAGAAGCAGTACGGCTGGTTGGGTTGTGTATCAGAGGACGCATGACTTTCAACCTTCGTCTCTCCCGAGCCCGTACGGGAGTTGTAGCGATGAGACAAGATAGTAGCTACTACAACAATTGGATACCACGAAATTGGGGAGAAAAAGGGTAAAAAAATTAAAATTTGAAATAAAAAAAATACATTTGAACTCTTGCTTGTTTTTGGAACGGTGTCCAGTGTTTCACCTATACAGGCATAGGGTGCCATTTGGGACACAACCATAGCCTATTCTGAAACTAAATAGCATGCCCTGCCATTAACAGTTTCTTGACTTCTCCTACTTTGAGTAGATTGCTTCCATGACCTTTTGTTCATGATGACTCACATTGCTCTTGACAATTTTAGTAATTTAGCAGACGCTCTTATCCAGAGCAACTGATAGTACTGAGTGCATACATTTTCATACTGGTCCCTCGTAGGACTCGAACCCACAACCCTAGCTTTGCAAGCATCATGCTCAACCAACTGAGCCACACAGGACTTGAATGTCCAGCTTGTTCTAACTGAGAGTGTAGTTGGACTTGCTCATGGTGTGAAAATGTTTCAGATTACTGTTGGCAAGATGAGTGGGCTTGTTTTTTGGTATGTTTCCACACTACATTCTTTCCATCTATAGCATTTCTTAATATTATTCAGTTCCTTTGACTTTGATGCCTCATGATTGAGTATTGCTCTGTTCAAGTATACTGTGATTTTGCTGTTATCTGATAGGAGTGTCAGTGGGCTGGGAATATATGTAGCACACAGGAGGACATTTTTCTCTGTTAAGATTATTTATTTTTAAAATTCTGAGCCAAATGTAAAATGTTCTCTGTGCTAGAGGCGTCACCACATACCCTGGTTTGATTCCAGGCTGTATCACAACCGGCCGTGATTGGGAGTCCCATAGGGCGGCACACAATTGGCCCAGAGTTATTAGGGTTTGGCCGGGTAGGCTGTCATTGTAAATAATAATTGATTCTTAACTGGCTTGCCTAGTTAATAAAGGTTCAATAAAATAAACAATTAAACGAGAAAGCAGCAACTAGGCTAAATGTAGCCCTAGGTTCCCTGCGTTTATCATCTGACTGGCAGGTTGTCATACCTGACATAAACCTCTATCTTAATGCAATCGAGAGGTGGCTTGCTGTTTGCCTTAACCTCATGCAGGTTTGTCAGGTGTGTTTTTCCAGTTGCACTGGATTAGGCTTGCGGCTTGCATCTACTAGGCTGTTTCGTTTTTCCAATGAAGTCATATTGAATGTTGATGCATAATATTCTTCATCATATTATTATTATTATTATTATTATTATTATTATTATTATTATTGGCTATTATCTGTTAATGGTTGTGATACTTCATAAACATTAGCCAAGCCTGGGAAAAGAATCAAAATGCTCAATACCAGGCAGCTTGCATTTAAGTAGATTAGCCAATAAACATGTCTTTCTCTTAACAGTGTACCTAGAATACCATGGGCCTTTGCCATGGCAGAGGCATGTGGAGTGATCCTGTGTAATATCTGGCTGCTAGTTCTGCTGCTGCACAAGCACAGGTAGAGTACTGGCTATTGACTGGTCCATAGGAAAATATGTTCGTCACACCTATAGCCTAGACATTATTTAAACTAGTATCTCGAATTTCACCATGAAATGAATAGAATTGTAAAACGTTTAACTCGTCCAGGGTTTAAAAAAAAAAGTTTTTACTTCTCCTTAGGGACACCCACCCGTTCCATTTATTTGAACTATTCCAGAGCTAGCACACCACATTAAAATGATCAACTAATTATTATGCCTTTTGACTACTTGAATCAGTGAGTTAGTTCAGGGTTACAACAAAGTTGTGAAACTTGCGGGGGTCCCAGAGGAGAGGTTTGAAAACCACTGGTCTAGTTCATGTGTAACGTCTGCTCTGCTGAAGGTCAGTTCTGCTGCGGCGCCTGTGCAGCCTCATGGGGACAGTGTTCATGCTGCGTTGCGTCACCATGTTCGTCACCTCTCTGTCAGTGCCAGGACAGCACCTGCAGTGCTCAGGAAAGGTACTACAGCTCCATGCACATGCGCGCACACACACACACACATCAGCATTTCCTCCAGGTTGAGGATGATCTCATCATTACACACACACACACACTGGCATTTCCTCCAGGTTGAGGATGATCTCATCATTACACACATCAGCATTTCCTCCAGGTTGAGGATGATCTCATTATCACACACACACACACACACACACACATCAGCATTTCCTCCAGGTTGAGGATGATCTCATCATTACACACACACTAGCATTTCCTCCAGGTTGAGGATGATCTCATCATTACACACATCAGCATTTCCTCCAGGTTGAGGATGATCTCATTATTACACACACACACACACACACACACACATCAGCATTTCCTCCAGGTTGAGGATGATCTCATCATAACACACACACACACATCAGCATTTCCTCCAGGTTGAGGATGATCTCATTACACACATCAGCATTTCCTCCAGGTTGAGGATGATCTCATTATTACACACACACACACACAGCATTTCACACACACACACACACACACACACACACACACACATCAGCATTTCCTCCAGGTTGAGGATGATCTCATCATAACACACACACACACACACATCAGCATTTCCTCCAGGTTGAGGATGATCTCATTATTACACACACACACACACACACATTTTTCTCCAGGTTGAACACACACACACACATCAGCATTTCCTCCAGGTTGAGGATGATCTCATCATAACACACACACACACATCAGCATTTCCTCCAGGTTGAGGATGATCTCATCATTACACACACACACACATCAGCATTTCCTCCAGGTTGAGGATGATCTCATCATAACACACACACACACATCAGCATTTCCTCCAGGTTGAGGATGATCTCATCATTACACACACACATCAGCATTTCCTCCAGGTTGAGGATGATCTCATCATAACACACACACACACACATCAGCATTTCCTCCAGGTTGAGGATGATCTCATCATAACACACACACACACATCAGCATTTCCTCCAGGTTGAGGATGATCTCATCATAACACACACACACACACATCAGCATTTCCTCCAGGTTGAGGATGATCTCATCATAACACACACACGTGTATCTTTTTATAGATACAATCTGGCCGCACTGTACAAACACTATGGGTAGCAATTTTCTTTCATCTCACGAGAGGGTAAAATCTTAATAGTGACACTTAACTTCTCTTTCCCTGAGATTTATGGTGACATGTGGGCAAAACTGCATCGAGCTCTGGCCATCTGGAGTGGATTTGGAATGTCTCTCACAGGTGTCCACACATGTGGTGACTACATGTTCAGCGGTCACACAGTGGTCATCACCATGCTCAACTTCTTTGTGACAGAATGTAAGTGTTCCATATCATTTTACTGTTACTTTCACTGTCACCTGTTGCAGACAATAATTGTAATTGACTGTAAGTAGGAAGAACTTATGTACATCATGTGTTGTCCCTTTGCTGCCATCATGTGTCCATTAGCTGTAACTGCATGAAGGGCATCAAGACCAGACCACTTATATAATAATATATTCCAATTTACCTGATGCTTTTGTCCAAAGCGACTTAGTCATGCATGCATACATTTTCCGTATGGGTGACCCCAGTGGGAATCAGATCCACGATCCTGTCGTTGCAAGCACCATGCTCTACCAACTGAGCCACTGACAGATTTTAAACTGTTTGATAGCAGTATGTGCTAACGAAGACCAGAAGGAGAGCACACATACCACCTATTTTAAAGTCCCTAAACTTGTTGCCTGCTAGTTTTATAGTTAATATTTAAATGTTTTTAAAGCTTTTCAAATAACTACTTGGCCTTGCACCCGAATACGTGTATGATATCCTTTTAAGATATGTGTCCAGTCGGTCCCCACCGCCAGTTGTTCCAAAGTTCAGGCTGCCATTAGCCATTATGGTCCTGGCCTTTAGAACAGCCTACCGGAGGGGAGGGGCCTCAGAAACTGTAACTTTTTTACTCTATAATCTTTTTAGCCGTGCTTTTACTTTGTGTGCTTTTAGCCATACTATTTGATCACATTCTATACATTTTATTTATTTCAAATTGTTTTAATTAATTTGTCTCATGTCCACTGTTAATTTATTGTTTTACTATTCTTTAGAATTTCTCATTTTAGAAAATGTATTAGGTTTTTAATGTTCTCACTTTTGTTTTATTTGTTAAGCACTTTGAAATGCATCCTCTGTGAGAAATGTTCTCTATAGGTGCTTCAACACCTGCATTGCTTGCTGTTTGGGGTTTTAGGCTGGGTTTCTGTACAGCACTTTGAGATATCAGCTGATGTATGAAGGGCTATATAAATAAATTTGATTTGATATAAATTAAGTTTGACTGATTTGAAAATCGCATACAGATAATGGGTCTACACTGAGACCAGAATCAATAAAGATGTAGTGCATTATGTAAGGGAATAGGGTGTCATTTGGGGCACAACCTGAGTTTTAACATGACTGAAATTCAACTTTCTAACTCATCAATTTGCTGTTTTTATGTGTACATCAACAGACACACCAAGGGGTTGGAACTTCATCCACACCTTATCGTGGGTCCTAAACTTGTTTGGGATCTTCTTTATCCTGGCGGCCCATGAACACTACTCCATCGACGTCTTCATAGCTTTCTACATCACAACCAGGCTTTTCCTGTACTACCACACGCTGGCTAACACCAGGGCCTACCAGCAGAGTCGCAGGGCCCGCATCTGGTTCCCCATGTTCTCCTTCTTCGAATGCAACGTCAACGGCCCTGTGCCCAACGAGTACGGCTGGCCATTCTCTAAACCCGCCATGATTAGGAGGATGATTGGGTACTAGGTGGTAAAGGACACCTGTCTGCGACGCAGCCAGAAGAACATTGATCTCATCTAATAGACACTACTGGTGACTTTGAGCCCTGTCGTGCTATTTTTGCTACTGCCCTCTGAAAGAAGTTGCTAACTGTGGTTATGTGATGTCAACTTTATATTCCAATATCTACAAGAGATTGCTAACTGAGATGGCTTGTGGGATCCTATTGGTGCCATGGTGTGACCGTGTACAGACAGACTCCTCATATTCTGTCCCATGTCAGCCTGTTAAAAGGGATTAAAGTAAGGCTTGTGTCTAAATTGACAACCTATTCCTCATGTATTGCACTACTTTTGACCAGGGCACATAAGGCTCTGATCAAAAGTGGTGCACTACATAGGGAATATGGTGCCATTTGGGACTCATCCTTTCATCAATTTTCTCTCTTCATTTGAAAAGGGATTAGTTAAAAAAAAAAAAAAATCCCACAACTTTTGCCACAAGATCAATAATCTGGTTACAGATATGTATGTGCTTTAGTCAGTGCCTCTTCTGTTGTTATGGTATACATTCTGTTTATGGCATGACGACAAACTCGACAGAGGAGTTAGTCAATTCCTCTTCTGTTGTTATGGTATACATTCTGTTTATGGCATGACGACAAACTCGACAGAGGAGTTAGTCAATTCCTCTTCTGTTGTTATGGTATACATTCTGTTTATGGCATGACGACAAACTCGACAGAGTTAGTCAATTCCTCTTCTGTTGTTATGGTATACATTCTGTTTATGGCATGACGACAAACTCGACAGAGTTAGTCAATTCCTCTTCTGTTGTTATGGTATACGTTCTGTTTATGGCATGACGACAAACCCGATAGAGGAGTTGACTAAAGCACAAACTGATCTGCTACTACCAGGCTACCATTTCAATGCTTAAGGGCTCAGACACACCAATAGGGTTTGCTGGTCGGGAGTAGTTAGCACCTCTGAACATAATTTGCTAAACCAAGTGCACACTCATTTTACATGTAGAATTGCTTGAAAAATGTGAATGATCTGCAGACTAACGCTAGATGCACATGTGTTGCAATGTGTGTGAGTCTTAAAAGCTCTTGCAATCTGTTAGATAATGGGGGAACAGCAAGTTATAGGTTTGGGGAAACATAAAAGCAGAATTCTCAGGCAGCCTATTGTAACCAAACACATTATTTTAAGTCAGTAAAGTTTGTTGAAATCTAAAATTCAACAGCGTTAGTGAAATAGGCTATTGTGTGTTCACTAGATATCCTGAGAAGTTATGGCACTTTTCATAATATTATTGACATGTTTCTTTCAATGTTTTATCTGGACTCTAGTTCTAATACAAGTATGGACCACCTTAAAGGCAATATCGAAACGTCACAGATGATACTGTTGCTGAATTTATGTATAGCAATATCATAGTTCAAGATGTTGTGGCCGGTCTTGTTACTTGTTTGCCATTGTTTCTTTAGGTAGTGTGTAAAGCTTCTGCATTCCTTAAGACACTACTGTGGTTTTGACAGTATTACTAGAATGCTGATTGAGTCATTCATGGCTCATTTTGAAATGAACTGTTTTGGTTTCCTTTATAATATTTGTATTGTTCAGTTATTACCCTGCCTTGTCCTAACGAGACCTTACCGTAACCAGGGTCGTTACTTAGGAGATCGCAAAAAGCAGCCAAAACTATGGAATGGAAAATTGTGAACAATTGTTTTAAATACCATTCCATTTGCCAATAGCTTTAGTTGTTATAGTAACATTGTCTGTGTAGGTAATGCATATCTCAATTTTTTTTTTAGTTTTGTACTAGCTTGTAATTTAGTAATTGACCAAGATTCACGATAAGAATAACATACAAGGATATCTACAAAGTAATTGGGGGGAAAAATGTATTACTTCTTCCATAGACTTACTTTTGACTGCATCTTAATTTATTTCATTTGGTATATGTAAATAAAATTAAAATAGGTATTTGATGTACTAAAAGGTTATTGCAACATGCACTTAAGCAGGAATATGTTTACAGTTGTGCGGAACTATATTTGTTTGAAACACAATGTGCTTTTATGTATAGGATTTATTTCAGAATCACCCTTTCACCCAAATAATTGAAAACAAAGGCAAAGCATCACAAAGTCCCCCACAGTAACTCAAATCAGGTCTGAAACTGCCAGTGATGGTATTGGTTACAACCCACTTAGTACATATTTGTAAAACAATGAAGTATTACTTCCCACTGGTCACAAACGCGAGTTCAACATCTAGTTATGATTTACATTTGATTGTGTCGTCGACTAACATGAAATTATACAACACGTTTATACACTACAACACGTTTGATAACATTTTGCAAATCCAATCAGTTTTCCACAGTGATTCAACGTCATCACATTTGAATGTTTTTATTGAAATGGCATAGAAACAATGTTGTATCAATCCGTTTGAGTCCAGTGGGTTTTGTCCTATATCCATCCCATCATATTTTATTTTGAATTTCAGCTGTGGAATAGTTACTTGGTACTACTAGGCCTAGATCGTAACCCGTTACTAGTTGAGTCTTTACCCCCCCCCCCCACATACCTTTCTTATAATTCCAGCTAGTTCCTAATGTATAAATCTTTTGGTTTGAGTAATGCCAGCTCGTGTGCATGCTAGCTAGGTAGCTAGCTGCAAATTCATAGTTTTCTGCTAAGATGTTAGATACATACTTATGAATGATGGCTTTTCTCTCTTGAATTTGTTCTTAGTTGTCACTTTTAACCCCTCTAATAAAATGTTACTAATCCTTATCACCGGTGTGGTTATAGCGGTATGTTACTTATCTTCAAGATACAGTAATTGACTACCAATGTAATGAAAATGTAGCAATAACAGCCAGTGTGGTTGTATTGGGTTAATCAATAATGTCCTGCAAATGACATGTCTTTACCATCATTAAACAGTAGAAATCAAGGGTCTGTCGTCTTGGATGTGATTCTTCAATCGAGATGGGTTTGTGAGTGAGAGTAGGGTGAAATTGCCCCTAGATACTGATCTTGGATCAGTTTCTCATTTCCCCCCACTAATGATTAAGGTTAGTATTGGGAAGGGGAAACTGATCCAAGAACTGTACTTAGTGAAAAGTCACACCAGGGCCCTCAGCTAACTCAGTTAGCGACACGATTAGAAGACATGGTGACACATTATCTGCACGAGATAGTCAGAGTGCAGTGGATTAAAGCGGATTCTGGGAATTCGCTCAGAGCTATTCTGAGCAGTTTACATTTTGGAAATCCCTCCCAGTTGATGGTCACGGTTCCTATTGTGACTGAGGTCCAGAGTCTAAGCATGGATTTAGCATACTAACATTACTGAGTTTACATATCAGGTATCTGCTAGGAATAAAAGCATGTGTTCATCCTGATCTTGAGCTTAGTTAATGTCACTTCAGGTCAAGTTATCTTACTTCTCTGACGGTCAAAGTGCTGATTCAGTGTAACACTGTGCAGTGTTTAGTTAGCTACAACACCTGTTTCTGTTTTAACAACTAGAAGAGTTTTCCAATAACACTCATCAAGATAGTTTGCTACTGTAACAGTATAGCTTCTGTCCCTCTCCTCGCCCCAACACATCAACCACAGTACCTCACAAAGCATCTTACCCATCGCGCCACAAAAGCCGCCGGCCCTTGCAGAGCAACTACTTCTAGGTCTCAGAGCGAGTGACGTCACCGACTGAAACACTATTAGCCGCACCACCGCTAACTAGCTAGCCATTTCACATCGGCCACACTAGCACAGATGTCATTCTCAAAGAAAATGTTTAATTTGTGATCTCACATCTACTCTAATTCCTTGCCTTGCAGAATGCTGGTAGTTTAGCCAGACACCTAACGTTAGTTCAGGTTTCTTAAAGTGTTTTTTTCACCTTTATTTAACCAGGTAGGCAAGCTGAGAACAAGTTCTCATTTACAATTGCAACCTGGCCAAGATAAAGCAAAGCAGTTAGACACATACAACGACACAGAGTTACACATGGAGTAAAACAAACATACAGTCAATAATACAGTATAAACAAGTCTATATACGATGTGAGCAAATGAGGTGAGATAAGGGAGGTAAAGGCAACAAAAAAAGGCCATGGTGGCGAAGTAAATACAATATAACAAGTAAAACACTGGAATGGTAGATTTGCAGTGGAAGAATGTGTAAAGTAGAAATAAAAATAATGGGGTGCAAAGGAGCTAAATAAATTAAATAAATACAGTAGGGAAAGAGGTAGTTGTTTGGGCTAAATTATAGGTTGGCTATGTACAGGTGCAGTAATCTGTGAGCTGCTCTTGACAGCTGGTGCTTAAAGCTAGTGAGGAGATAAGTGTTTCCAGTTTCAGAGATTTTTGTAGTTCGTTCCAGTCATTGGCAGCAGAGAACTGGAAGGAGAGGCGGCCAAAGAAAGAATTGGTTTTGGGGGTGACTAGAGATATACCTGCTGGAGCGCGTGCTACAGGTGGGTGATGCTATGGTGACCAGCGAGCTGAGATAAGGGGGGACTTTACCTAGCAGGGTCTTGTAGATTACATGGAGCCAGTGGGTTTGGCGACGAGAGCGTACAGGTCGCAATGGTGGGTAGTATATGGGGCTTTGGTGACAAAACGGATGGCACTGTGATAGACTGCACCCAATTTGTTGAGTAGGGTATTGGAGGCTATTTTGTAAATGACATCGCCGAAGTCGAGGAATGGTAGGATGGTCCGTTTTACAAGGGTATGTTTGGCACCACCGCTAACTAGCTAGCCATTTCACATCCGCTACACTGGCAATGGAAACATGGCTTAAATATATTGTAACGACCCTGGGTTTATAAGCGCGGAAATCGAATCTGCAGCACGACCATGCTTTTGCGGCACAGTCGATAGCGCCTGCTGTTTCATTACAATACGGTTCTGGGGCTACATATTGTAGCGACCCGCACAGACAGCTGTGTGGTATGTGTTAGGCTAGGAGGTGGTTGTGTAGTACTGACCAGTACCCGGTGTTCGCGGGGTCCGACATGTCAATCAACCTGCTATCTGCCAATCACGGGAATGCCTGGAATGTTCTGATGCCGGGCATCCTGGTGGTTGGCGGAGTGGCGTGGAGGGGGGTTGGGCAGGGGGGTGGAGCATTGGAAGTTAAGACCAGGTTCAGCTTTTGTTCTCTCTCTCTTTACGTCTGGGCTTCACAAGAGAAGGTCACGATTGGCTTGTGGGTTATCTGTCATCTATTTGGCGTGTGCTACGGCCCAAACAGTAGCCTGTGTAAAGTTGGTTTAATAAACCGTCAATTCGCAAACTCAAGCCTCTGTCTGGACAATTGTTCATTTATGATCTAGTCAGGTCATTACAATATTAAGCCAAGCGCCGTGGTTGCTATGGTGAGGATAAAGACTGCTTCCAGTTGCCAGATAAATTATTCGTGAAGACAATTGCATTAAGTTAATAAATACATTAACTTGCAAGTGTTTTTGTATTGTATTAACTTAATGCTCAAATACGGACTTAAAAATAATCAAATTAACGCAAAACTCAGGTCATCCTACTTTGTTCTCGACAGGCAAAGAAACGAGCAGCTACATTTACAGGGACCTGAGGGTTGTTTTGTTGTTGCGGTTTCTCCATGAAGATAGTTAGAGGACGCAACATTGTATCTGTCTCATTGTTGCGTCTGTGAGAGTATGAGCAGTGCCACAGAGTTTCTAAATCCAGAGGCGCAACATCGTGAGACTTGCGAAACAGACCAGGCTGGGGTTTGAAAAGTCAGTGAGAGAAGTGAGAAATTCTTCCTTCGTTGTTCATTTTCTCGAAATCTAAAGGCAACCCAGATTTGAGCCATATATATATATGTCATATATATATGCCATTTAGCTGACGCTTTTATCCAAAGCGACTTACAGTCATGTGTGCATACATTCTACGTATGGGTGGTCCCGGGAATCGAACCCACTACCCTGGCGTTACAAGCGCCATGCTCTACCAACTGAGCCACAGAAGGACCATGAGCCAATTTCTTAAGTAGTTCAACATGTTATTACTCCAACCTTGTGAAAGTGACAAACACATTTTCATTTAAGTCAAAGACAACTTTATATCAAAAGAGTGCCTTTGATTTGACGGCCTGCTTATGCACAGTTCTGCGTCGTTAGACTTGATGCCGTGTTTCTACGTATGAGTTTAGCTAGCCAAGAGTGAGTGGGATTTCTATTGGAGAAGCAGTTTTAGCCTATCTTCATACTGTACTGTTTTTGGCAGTGCCATAGAGCCCATCTCCATTTTGAAGTAGTCCCATTTTCTTCTACTACTTCTATGAGTTGGCAAACAAACTGAAAGGATGCATACTGTCACCTGGAGTGTGTTTGAACAGGTATAAAAGTCAAGGTTGGCGATTTACTGCCACAAGTATAATTCATTGGCTGATCCCTCCTGTTGACATGGAAGTAATTATGTGAACCTTCCATAACATATATGACGTTCCACCAAGTTGACTACTTCAAAATGGTGAAAGTCCTCAATAGTGCTGCCCATGCTAAAATGGGTTTTTGGGCACTAGAGTCAAAGATGGTGGATGAATTAAGACAGTTCACTCAGGCTGTTTTAGCACGGGAAAAAATGGTCAGTTCCTGTCTACTTAAGGAGGGGTTGGCTCTCCCAAAGACACCACCAATACGATAACTGCTGGGTCTGGTCTACTTAGTTCATTGACTTCCATTGAAACAGAAATTGAAGGAGTGGGATGTCTCCCTGCCTCTTCTAGAGACCTCTATCTATCTCTATGGGTTTCTCCTTCATCGCCCTCCAGCTGGACAGGACTGTATCGCGACGCGGTTGTCAGAAACAGCTTGAAAACAAGTCAAACCAACTATCTGCACCAACGCAAAGCTCCAAGCAACTGAGGTGAAGTTATAATATTCCTGCAAAATTTAGCTACAGTAGCTAAGTAACGTTAGGCCTAAATGTCAGCCTTTTTTCTAGTTACAGTAGCTAACGTTCGGTGTCTTTTTGGGCTAACGTTAGCAAGCTAGCCAAAGAGCCATTAGCTAAAGTCAAGACGGGGACATGGCCAGCCAGGATCCAGCGAAGAGAAACGTGTAGCCAGCTAGCTAAAGTTTGGTCCCTTGTCAAGGATAAAGGCAAGTCATGGTCGTTGACGACATTGTAAATGTGCTTTTAAAAAATTGTATTCAACAATTTTATCCCTGTCTGTGATGTGATAGTTTGTTAGTTAGCTAACGTTAGCTTGACTTCCATTGAACAAGCCGCCACTGTCAGTCATTGGAATGATCTAGGCAAGACAATGCAGAGGCGTAGGAGTGCTAATATCGATGTCAAGATGGCTGTTGCTTGCGGATAACCATGTTCTTCAAAGCTTCACCTCTGTAGATTTGTTTTTTCTAGTTGAGAACAAGTTCTCATTTGCAACTGCGACCTGGCCAAGATAAAGCAAAGCAGTTCGACACATACAACAACGCAGAGTTACACATGGAATAAACAAACAATCAAAATTACAGTAGATAAATCTATATACAGCATGTGCAAATGAGGTAGGATAAGAGAGGTACTGCAATAAATAGGCCATAGTGGCGAAGTAATTACAATATAGCAATTAAACACTGGAATGGTAGGATGTACTGAAGATGAATGTGCAAGTAGAGATACTGGGGTGCGAAGGAGCAAGATAAATACAGTATGGGGATGAGGTAGATTGGATGAGCTGCTCTAACAGCTGGGCTTAAAGCTAGTGGGGGAGGTAAGAGTCTCCAGCTTCAGAGATTTTTGCAGTTCATTCCAGTCATTGGCAGCAGAGAACTGGAAGGAGAGGCGGCCAAACGAGGAATTGGCTTTGGGGGTGACCAGTGAGATATACCTGCTGGAGCACGTGCTGCTATGGTGACCAGTGAGCTGAGATAAGGCTGGGTTTTACCTAGCAGAGACTTGTAGATGACCTGGAGCCAGTGGGTTTGGCGACGAGTATGAGGCGATGGCCAGCCAACGAGAGCGTACAGCTCACAGTGGTGGGTAATATGTGGCTTTGGTGACAAAACGGATGGCACTGTGAAAAACTGCTCCAATTTGTTGAGTAGAGTGTTGGAGGCTATTTTATAGATGACATCGCCGAAGTCGAGGATTGGTAGGATGGGCAGTTTTACGAGGGTATGTTGTGAAATAGGAAGCCGACTCTAGATTTAATTTTGATTGGAGATGCTTAATGTGAGTCTGGAAGGAGAGTTTACAGTCTAACCAGACACCTAGGTAGTTGTCAAAATATTCTAAGTCAGAGCTGTCCAGAGTGGTGATGCTGGACGTGCGGGCAGTGATCAGTTGAAGAGCATGCACTTAGTTTTACTTGCATTTAAGAGCAGTTGGAGGCCACGGAAGGAGAGTTGTATGGCATTGAAGCTCGTCTGGAGGTTATGTGGTTGTAGGCCCGGCAATATCCCTTCAATTGTTTGCAAGGTCCTATGCTGAGATGATCATAAATTCCCTATCTAATCATTTACTGGGTGGTGGATTATACTGCCACTAGTCAATCAGTGATGACAAGCAAACAGCAACATGCATGTTGTGGCAATACCATCTTTGTCATATACTTGTTGCAATCGAGCTCGCCAGCTTGTTGTCCTAAAACCCAGAAATTAGTTATCTGGTTGGTTCAGCAATCCCTATGGGGAAAGAATAGGGTTTTGGAATAAATGCTGAAATAATGCCTCCTGTTGCCTGGAAACCCAACATTGAATTCTATGTTGGGCAGAAGTTACCTTTACAAGCCAGAATGTACTTTACCGGTTGTCTGTGTATTTTGGTGGTAGGGATGTGAGCCAATATATCCACAGGAAAGTAGGATTACATCAACTTTTCAAAGCTCTGGTAGTGTGTTCAGATTTATATTACCTGAAGCATGCACACAACATACAAATACATGCATACTTGCCAAGCTCTCGCATGTGTTTTACATGGTTCTGCACATGCTTCAGGTGATACAAATTATCAAGTACTACCAGCGCTTTGAAAAGTTGATGTAATTATACTTTCCTGTGGATATATCGACCCACATTATTACCCCCAAAAGGACCAACTGCACAGACAACCGGTAAAGTACTTCAAAATATAATTGTATTCAGCATTGTAGTATGTAGAGGTCACGAGAGGAAACTTTCCTCATTCAAATGCTAATTTCTGCCAGACATAGAATTCAATGCAATTCAACGTCAAGGTTTCCAAGCAAGGTCTGTACTTTACAGACTGGAGCTTTTGTTTTTTTTCTAGTAGATAACATGACTTTTATGAATTATGAACCCTTTGTACTTTCTTTGTTACATAAATGCTTTAAAATGTACAAAGTGACGTGAATCTTCATCAGCTATCTCCATAGAACAAAACATATAAGATCTCCTAAAGTTTGTTTACCACAGACCTTATTTTTAGTGTTTATACAAAAAACCCACAAAAATGGTATTTATTTCCCCATAGGCTTTGTCCAAAGAACCATGGCGGAGTTGGTGCCTACAAAAAGGCGCCATTACTATTTCACTCTAGGCTACATGCTGAACTCAGTCAGTAGTACTACAATAGCTAGATTTCTCATCTTCCATTTTTCTTGTCACAGGTGTAATGGCAGTGCCTCCATCATATGGTGACCTTGGCAAATCTGCAAAGGACCTCTTCAACAAAGGATATGGTAAATGTCTTAACTGGTTGGTTTACCCCTGTAGAAATGACGAGAGTGACAAACATATATGTAACAGGGACCTCTTGTGACGGCTTGAACATGAAGCATCACTTTGGCCTCTCTTACGCGCTAATAGGCTAGTGGCCGTTCCTTAAAAAGGGCTTTAGTTTTTGACATACCTAACCGAGGTATAACAAAGCATATCTCTAAGGTCTCCCATATATGAAATGGATGGTTGTGTAAAAATATTTTACTGCAAAAGTGGTTAAATGTATAGATATTGTGACACCCCCTTAACACAAACAGTGCAGGGGGGATACAAATAATAAATTATCTGCCCTTCATACAGTACACCTACAAACAGCATTAGGATATGTTAAAGCATTTTGGAAATATAAACCCACAGATGCAATAAGCAGAAATATCAACTATGAATATTTATGATGAATGTAAACTTTGCTTTTTGGTAGCTGTTCAATAGAGGACTTTCCAAAGTTGTTCTCATTCAGTGCTGTAAGGTACTGCGTGACAAAAATGCATACAGTTACACATGTTGTAGTTATTGTAATCGGCTCTAAGGCAAGTGGGGTCAGACACAATATATACACTGCTCATAAAAATAAAGGGAACACTTAAACAACACAATGTAACTCCAAGTCAATCACACTTCTGTGAATCAAACTGTCCACTTAGGAAGCAACACTGATTGACAATAAATTTCACATGCTGTTGTGCAAATGGAATAGACAACAGGTGGAAATTATAGGCAATTAGCAAGACACCCCCGATAAAGGAGTGGTTCTGCAGGTGATGACCACTTCTCAGTTCCTATGCTTCCTGGCTGATGTTTTGGTCACTTTTGAATGCTGGCGGTGCTTTCACTCTAGTGGTAGCATGAGACGGAGTCTACAACCCACACAAGTGGCTCAGGTAGTGCAGCTCATCCAGGATGGAACATCAATGCGAGCTGTGGCAAGAAGGTTTGCTGTGTCTGTCAGCATAGTGTCCAGAGCATTGAGGCGCTACCAGGAGACAGGCCAGTACATCAGGAGATGTGGAGGAGGGCAACAACCCAGAAGCAGGACCGCTACCTCCGCCTTTGTGCAAGGAGGAGCAGGAGGAGCACTGCCAGAGCCCTGCAAAATGACCTCCAACAGGCCACAAATGTGCATGTATCTGCTCAAACGGTCAGAAACAGACTCCATGAGGGTGGTATGAGGGCCCAACGTCCACAGGTGGGGGTTGTGCTTACAGCCCAACACCGTGCAGGACAGTTGGCATTTGCCAGAGAACACAAAGATTGGAAAATTCGCCACTGGCGCCCTGTGCTCTTCACAGATGAAAGCAGGTTCACACTGAGCACATGTGGCTGACGTGACAGTCTGGAGACTCAGTGGAGAACGTTCTGCTGCCTGCAACATCCTCCAGCATGACCGGTTTAGCGGTGGGTCAGTCATGGTGTGGGGTGGCATATCTTTGGGGGTCTGCACAGCCCTCCATGTGCTCGCCAGAGGTAGCCTGACTGCCATTAGGTACCAAGAGGAGATCCTCAGACCCCTTGGGAGACCATATGCTGGTGCGGTTGGCCCTAGGTTCCTCCTAATGCTAGACAATTCTAGACCTCACGTGGCTGGAGTGTGTCAGCAGTTCCTGCAAGAGGAAGGCATTGATGCTATGGACTGGCCCGCCTGTTCCCCAGACCTGAATCCAATTGAGCACATCTGGGACATCATGTCTCGCTCCATCCATCAACGCCACGTTGCACCACAGACTGTCCAGGAGTTGGCGGATGCTTTGGTCTGGGAGGAGATCCCTCAGGAGACCATCTGCCACCACATCAGGAGCATGCCCAGGCGTTGTAGGGAGGTCATACAGGCACGTGGAGGCCACACACTACTGAGCCTCATTTTGACTTGTTTTAAGGACATTACATCAAAGTTGGATCAGCCTGTAGTGTGGTTTTCCACTTTAATTTTGAGTGTGACTCCAAATCCAGACCTCCATGGGTTGATAGATTTGATTTCCATTGATCATTTTTGTGATTTTGTTGTCAGCACATTCAACTATGTAAAGAAAAAAGTATTTAATAAGAATATTTCATTAATTCAGATCTAGGATGTTATTTTAGTGTTCCCTTTATTTTTTAGAGCAGTCTGTGTATGTGTGTGTGTATATATATATATATATTTTTTTTTCTTCATTTGTTCAGCCCTTACTCTTGCAATTATGTTAGGGGGCCCTTTAAATTTGACTCTAAATCCAATATGACTGCCACAATACCATTAAATGATGGTTTAATCGGGGTGGCGGGTAGCATTGGACTAGTAACCGAAAGGTTGCAAGATCGAATCCCCAAGCTGATAAGGTAAACTGTCATTCTGCCCCTGAACAAGGAAGTTAACCCACTGTTCCGAGGCTGTCATTGAAAATAAGAATTTGTTCTTCACTGACATGCCTAGTTCAATAAAGATAAAATAAAAATCACCCGTATACAGTATCTACATATCTACTAGATTTTTCACATTTATAACCAATACTGAAGACTCTTTTTGTATACTTAAACTATGTTAGGTATCCAATACACACTCACACTGTCTAGATATAAAACAAAAGGAAGACTGCTTGGCATGGCAACCACAAGCTAAAGCGGAGTTTTGTATTTTGAGACTTGCTTGAATAAGTTTAGTAGCCAATAGGCAGAGGGTAGCATAATTTCTCTGATTCTCTGTAATAATGGTATGGGAATAATAATGCATTTTATTTTGTAAAGTGGTTTCTTGCATCAAGCACAACATTTTCAGTCACATCTTTGTCTGAACGACAAGTGGATAAACAGGTTAATGTCAAGCCCTGCATGTCATGGAAAGTAGGCCTACTTTGACACACACATTGTCTGCTATTGTAGGCTGAGTGATAGAACAGCTAGTTTCATGTTTGTGTTCAACATTTTATGTGAAGCATTTTCTCCGTTCTCCATTGCCACTCTGGTAGGCCTATGTTATGATCAAATAGCCACAGAAGCCTACTTACCCATTTTAAGTTACTGTTTCAGATAGTGGTCATGTTATATGAATTTAGTTCTTATGTGTTCATTAACCAATTTAAAATACTGTCTGTTTTATAAGAATTTGTAAGATTCTTATTTGCATAAAATAGACAGACCAGTCTACCAAAATTACCCAATAGCATTTATTCTTGAGAGCGCTGCTCATCGTACCATATACATTGGTTTATATACATCACATTTCGTCATAGCGTCTTGAATGCTCCTCCTTCTCTCCGACAGGGACAAAGCTGCTACTAAGTCCATTCCAACCCACTAGCACACATACATGACACACTATATCTGGATTATCTCCTGAAGTCTCACCACAGTTTATTACCTGGAGGGGCTCTCGCTGTCTTATATCCACCGAGTTATAGCCGGGTCGGTTCAAACAGGTTAAGGATCCTCTTTGTTTTCGTTAGGCACACGCATGCATTCCTTTCTTCCCCCCTCCAACCTAGTTGGAGCTGTGTTTTTATTATTTTTAATTACTCCTTGTTCATGCTACATAACCATTCGGGATTAGAGGTTAAGTTTCTGGGTAGAATTATTGAATAATATATTTTAAACCTTGATAAAATATCTTAACAGGGTACAGCCTCAGTGATCAAATCAAATTTTATTTGTCACATACACATGGTTTGCAGATGTTAATGCGAGTGTAGCGAAATGCTTGTGCCTCTAGTTCCGACAATGCAGTAATAACCAACAAGTAATCTAACTAACAATTCCAAAACTACTGTATTATTCTTTATCCCCTTACACTGTGTATATGTACATATATGAATGAGTGATGGTACGGAGCAGCATAGGCAAGATACAGTAGATGGTATCGAGTACAGTATATACATATGAGATGAGTATGTAAACAAAGTGGCATAGTTAAAGTGGCTAGTGATACATGTATTACATAAGGATGCAGTCGATGATATAGAGTACAGTATATACGTATGCATATGAGATGAATAATGTAGGGTAAGTAACATTATATAAGGTAGCATTGTTTAAAGTGGCTAGTGATATATTTACATAATTTCCCATCAATTCCCATTATTAAAGTGGCTGGAGTTGAGTCAGTGTGTTGGCAGCAGCCACTCAATGTTAGTGGTGGCTGTTTAACAGTCTGATGGCCTTGAGATAGAAGCTGTTTTTCAGTCTCTCGGTCCCAGCTTTGATGCACCTGTACTGACCTCGCCTTCTGGATGATAGCGGGGTGAACAGGCAGTGGCTCGGGTGGTTGATGTCCTTGATGATCTTTATGGCCTTCCTGTAACATCGGGTGGTGTAGGTGTCCTGGAGGGCAGGTAGTTTTCCCCCGGTGATGCGTTGTGCAGACTTCACTACCCTCTGGAGAGCCTTACGGTTGAGGGCGGAGCAGTTGCCGTACCAGGCGGTGATACAGCCCGCCAGGATGCTCTCGATTGTGCATCTATAGAAGTGAGTGAGTGCTTTTGGTGACAGCTTCTTCACGATGCTGTCTGTGTGAGTGGACCAATTCAGTTTGTCTGTGATGTGTATGCCGAGGAACTTAACTTGCTACCCTCTCCACTACTGTTCCATTGATGTGGATAGGGGGGTGTTCCCTCTGCTGTTTCCTGAAGTCCAAAATCATCTCCTTAGTTTTGTTGACGTTGAGTGTGAGGTTATTTTCCTGACACCACACTCCGAGGGCCCTCACCTCCTCCTTGTAGGCCGTCTCGTCGTTGTTGGTAATCAAGCCTACCACTGTTGTGTCGTCCGCAAACTTGATGATTGAGTTGGAGGTGTGCGTGGCCACGCAGTCGTGGGTGAACAGGGAGTACAGGAGAGGACATTCTCACATAGGTATTCCTCTTGTCCAGATGGGTTAGGGCAGTGTGCAGTGTGGTTGAGATTGCATCGTCTGTGGACCTATTTGGGCGGTAAGCAAATTGGAGTGGGTCTAGGGTGTCAGGTAGGGTGGAGGTGATATGGTCCTTGACTAGTCTCTCAAAGCACTTCATGATGACGAAGTGAGTGCTACGGGGCGGTAGTCGTTTAGCTAAGTTACCTTTGGTTTTCTTGGGAACAGGATAAATGGTGGCCCTCTTGAAGCATGTGGGGACAGCAGACTGGTATAGGGATTGATTGAATATGTCCGTAAACACACCGGCCAGCTGGTCTGCGCATGCTCTGAGGGCGCGGCTGGGGATGCCGTCTGGGCCTGCAGCCTTGCGAGGGTGAACACGTTTAAATGTCTTACTCACCTCTGCTGCAGTGAAGGAGAGACCGCATGTTTCCGTTGCAGGCCGTGTCAGTGGCACTGTATTGTCCTCAAAGCGGGCAAAAAAGTTATTTATTCTGCCTGGGAGCAAGACATCCTGGTCCGTGACTGGGCTGGATTTCTTCTTGTAGTCCGTGATTGACTGTAGACCCTGACACATGCCTCTCGTGTCTGAGCCGTTGAATTGAGATTCTACTTTGTCTCTGTACTGACGCTTAGCTTGTTTGATAGCCTTGCGGAGGGAATAGCTGCACTGTTTGTATTCGGTCATGTTACCAGACACCTTGCCCTGATTAAAAGCAGTGGTTCGCGCTTTCAGTTTCACGCGAATGCTGCCATCAATCCACGGTTTCTGGTTAGGGAATGATTTAATCGTTGCTATGGGAACGACATCTTCAACGCACGTTCTAATGAACTCGCACACCGAATCAGCGTATTCGTCAATATTGTTATCTGACGCAATACGAAACATATCCCAGTCCACGTGATGGAAGCAGTCTTGGAGTGTGGAGTCAGCTTGGCTGGACCAGCGTTGGACAGACCTCAGCGTGGGAGCCTCTTGTTTTAGTTTCTGTCTGTAGGCAGGGATCAACAAAATGGAGTCTTGGTCAGCTTTTCCGAAAGGGGTGCGGGGCAGGGCCTTATATGCGTCGCGGAAGTTAGAGTAACAATGATCCAAGGTTTTTCCACCCCTTGTTGCGCAAATCGATATGCTGATAAAATTTAGGGAGTCTTGTTTTCAGATTAGCCTGGTTAAAATCCCCAGCTACAATGAATGCAGCCTCCGGATAAATAGTTTCCAGTTTGCAAAGAGTTAAATAAAGTTTGTTCAGAGCCATCGATGTGTCTGCTTGGGGGGGGATATATACGGCTGTGATTATAATCGAGGAGAATTCTCTTGGTAGATAATGCGGTCTACATTTGATTGTGAGGAATTCTAAATCAGGTGAACAGAAGGATTTGAGTTCCTGTATGTTTCTTTCATCACACCATGTCTCGTTAACCATAATGCATACGTCCCCGCCCCTCTTCTTACCAGAAAGATGTTTGTTTCTCTCGGCGCGATGCGTGGAGAAACCCGTTGGCTGCACCGCCTCAGAAAGCGTCTCTCCAGTGAGCCATGTTTCCGTGAAGCAAAGAATATTACAGTCTCTGATGTCCCTCTGGAATGCTACCCTTGCTCGGATTTCATCAACCTTGTTGTCAAGAGACTGGACATTGGCAAGAAGAATGCTAGGGAGTGGTGCAGAAGACCGCCTCGTTTCCCTCTTTTTCGGAGTCGTGTTGGAAGTTGCCCTGAATTTTCACAACTTTCAAGTTTGCGATCAGCAGACCTGAAATTTGCTCAGTGCTGGAATTTTTTCGAAGGAACGTTGGCCAGCATTCCTGTGGAATGCTTTCGACGACTTGAGACTGTTCTAAGGGGAAAAGTGGTGCAACTCAATATTAGGAAGGTGTTCCTAATGTTTTGTACGCACAGTTAAAAGACTCTGGTCACAAACATGAAATTGAATTGAGCAATATACCACATTACATCTTACTAGTAATACATTTCTTGTTTTAGAAACATTTTTAATAATAATAATAATAATAATAATAAAGCATGCTCATTTGTTATTTGTGTTTTTAGCTGTAACAATGACAGAAATATTTTGTCTTCATTTCTGAGTGGCTGGTAGATTTATTTTATCTACTTGCCACCGTAACAAAGTTAATTTCCCACCCTGGATGCAACCAGACATGACAAGCTACAACCATGTTTACAGGTCTGAGTTTCAAAGTTTTGTCAAGTGGTGTGATGAGCACCACCTCATCATCAATGTAAAGGAAACAGAGGAGCTGGTGTTTGACCCCAAATCTTGTCTGTGACCACGTGCCTGTGGTTGTCTACAAAGCCAACATAGCACAGGTTATTTCGTACAAGTACCTGAGTGTACACATGGACAATGTGCTGAGCTGGAAGGTTCAAGTAGTGTCTGCTGCAGAGTACAACAACGCCTCTATTTCCTACGGTGACTCAGGGTTTTTGAAGTTGACCAGAAAAGAATGCTCCTGTTCTACCATGCAGTCATAGAGTATCCTGATATATGGCGTCCGTCTGGTTTGGCAATTTATCAGTCCAACTGAAATCCCACCTGATACAAACTGCCATGAATGTAATGGGCGTGAGGCAACATCCTTCCCTGCAGACTATTTCTGAACTGACCGTTACCAGACCAGTGCAGAAAATGATTTCAGATCCCTCCCATGTACTTCACTCTGAGTATCAAGCAGACGCAATAAGGTCCCTACATGTAAGCTGAACAGGTATAAGCACTCCCTCATTCCCATGTCCATCAAATACCTAAACAGTAATAGTTAAAATTATGAGCTTGCTTAGTACAATACTGACAGAATAAGGGAATGTGCAAAGTATTATGTATGTGGCTATATGAGAAGTGTATGATAAGGGAAATGTGCAATTTATATTGTGTGTAATGTACAGTGTTTATTTTGTATACAGCAGTAATGCGTGTCTACTGTCTTAAGACAATTTTCTCCTATCCTAAGTGACTAAGGCAGGTGTTCACTACAATGAACCAACACAACCTGACACTCATTGTCAGGTTGTGACTCATTGTCACGAAACGCCATCACATGTCATATGAATTGCACCTCCAAAAATTGTCCTCCCATCCTATATGCAAAACCTTAAACAGGAAGTACCTGTGTTAAGGAATGTTTTAACGTTGGTCTGAAAAAATCTGAATCTACGCTTGAAGATTGTTTTGATCATGCGGACTGGGAGGTGTTCCGGGTTGCCTCTTAGACAAGTATTGAAGTATACACTCACTCGGACTGGGTTCATCAGGAAGTGTATTGAGGATGTTGTTTCCTCTATGACGATTTAGAATTTATCCAAACCAATTCAATGGGCCAGACACAAGAAGTATGTGCCAGGGACAATCACAGATTAAAAAGGGAAAGCCAGCCACGTTGCGGACACCGACAGCTTTCTCCCGGACTAGCTAAACACCTTTGCCCGCTTCGAGGAAAACACTGAGCTACTGACGCAGGGACACCACTGCTCACGAGGACTGTAAGCTCTCGTTGTTCGTGGCCGACGTGAGTAAGATATTTAAGCATGTTAACCCTGAAGACTTTCGGCCTAGATGGCATCCAAAGCAGTGTCCTCCGAGCATGTGCAAACCAGCTGGCTGGAGTGTTTACGGACATATTCAATCTCTCCCTATCCAAGTCTCTCACTTGCTTCAAAAGATGTCTACCAGTGTTCTTGTACCTAAGAAAGTTACCGTATCTGAACAGCCGACACCCTAGTCCTGCTACATTTTGAATACCGCCCCAACAGATTTATTGATTGTGCAATCGACATGGCACTGCACACTGTCCTAGCCCATATTGACAAGAGGAATATCTGTCAGAATGCTGTTCATTGACTACAGCTCAGCCTAGTGCCCTCCAAGCTGTTGTGACTTTTGGCTAATTAATATTCTAGATCATTTACTGATGAATTATTCTAGCAATTAATCAGATTTTATTTGATACATTTATTTATCCTGAGGGTCATCTTCAAGGGTTGGATATCAAGTAAAAGTTTATTTGTCATGTGTGCCAAATACAACTGGTGTAGACCTTACAGTGAAATGCTTACTTACAGGCCCTAACCAACAGTGCAATTTTTAAGTAAAAATTAGGTATTAGGTGAACAATGGATGAATAAGGAAATAAAAAAACAACAGTAAAAAGAGTAGCGAGGCTATATATACAGGCACCGGTTGGTCGGGCTAATTGAGGTAGTATGTGAACTAAGCAAAAAAACATCTCACTGTCAACTGCATTTATTTTCAGCAAACTTAACATGTGTAAATAGTTGTATGAACATAAGATCCAACAACTGAGACACAAACTGAACAAGTTCCACAGAAATGTGACTAACAGAAATGGAATAATGTGTCGCTGAACAAAGGGGGGGGATCAAAAGTAACAGTCATTATCTGGTGTGACCACCAGCTGCATTTACTACTGCAGTGCATCTCCTCCTCAGACTGCACCATATGTGCCTGTTCTTGCTGTGAGATGTCACCCCACTCTTCCACCAAGGCACCTGCAAGTTCCCGGACATTTCTGGGGGGAATGGCCCTAGCCCTCACCCTCCGATCCAACACGTCCCAGATGTGCTCAATGGGATTGAGATCTGGGCTCTTTGCTGGCCATGGCAGAACACTGACATTCCTGTCTTGCAGGAAATCACACAGAATGAGCAGTATGGATGGTGTCATTGTCATGCTGGAGGGTCATGTCAGGATGAGCCTGCAGGAAGGGTACCATATGAGGGAGGTGGATGTCTTCCCTGCACGCACAGCATTGACATTACCTGCAATGACAACAAGCTCAGTCCGACGATGCTGTGACACACCGCCCCAGACCATGACGGACCCTCCCACCTCCAAATTGATCCCGCTCCAGATTACAGGCCTCGGTGTAATGCTCATTCCTTCGACAATGAACACGAATCCTATCATCACTCCTGGTGAGACAAAACCACGACTCATCAGTGAAGAGCACTTTTTGCCAGTCCTGTCTTGTCCAGCGACAGTGGGTTTGTGCCCATAGGTGGCGTTGTTGCCGGTGATATCTGGTGAAGACCTGCCTTACCACAGGTCTACAAGCCCTCAGACCAGCCTCTCTCAGCCTATTGCTGATAGTCTGAGCACTGATGGAGTGATTGTGCGTTCCTGGTGTGACTCGGGCAGCTGTTGTTGCCATCCTCTACCTGTCCCGTTGATGTGGATCCAGGGCAGGTGTTGTTACACGTGGTCTGCCACTGTGAGGACAATCAACTGTCCATCCTGTCTTCCTGTAGCGCTGTCTTCGGTGTCTCACAGTATGGACATTGCAATTTATTATCCTGGCCACATCTGCAGTCCTCATTCCTAAGGCACGTTCACACAGATGAGCAAGGACCCTGGGCATCTTTCTCTTTGGTGTTTTTCAGAGTCAGTAGAAAGGCCTCTAGTGTCTTAAGTTTTCATAACCTTAATTGCCTACCGTTTGTAAGCTGTTAGTGTCTTAACGACCGTTCCACAGGTGCATGTTCATTAATTATTTTATGGTTCATTGAACAAGCATGGGAAACCATATTTAAACCATTTACAATGAAGACCTGTGAAATTATTTTACAAATTATCTTTGAAAGACAGGGTCCTGAAAAAGGACTGAGTTTACATGTAGGTATAGTTCAAGTGACTATGCATATTTGGTAAACAGAGAGTAGCAGCAGTGTAAAGAGGGATTGGGGGGGGACACACACACAATGCAAATAGTCCGGGTAGCCAATTGATTACCTGTTCAGGAGTCTTATGGCTTGGGGGGTAAAAGCTGTTGAAGCCTTTTGGTTCTAGACTTGGCACTCTGGTACTGCTTGCCATGCGGTAGTAGAGGGCCTTCCTCTGACACCGCCTGGTGTAGAGGTCCTGGATGGCAGGCAGCTTAGCCCCAGTGATGTACTGGGTGGTACGCACTACCTTCTGTCGTGCCTTGCGGTCGGAGCCCGGGCAGTTGCCATACCAGGCAGTGATGCAACCACTTGCACTTGATGTTGCAGCTGTAGAACATTTTGAGGATCTGAGTACCCTTGCCAAATCCTTTTAGTTTCCTGGGGGGGGAATAGGCTTTGTCATGCCCTCTTCATGACTGTCTTGGTGTGTTTGGACCATTCTAGTTTGTTGGTGATGTGGACACCAAGGAACTTGAAGCTCTCAACTTGCTCAACTACAGCCCTGTCGATGAGAATGGGGGCGTGCTTGGTCCTCCTTTTCCTGTAGTCTACGATCATCTCCTTACAGGCTGACTACACAAAATAAAGTCAAAGTCTATGTTCAATTATTGCACACACACTGCTCGCACGCGCCAATGATCGTCTGCGTTGCCAAGGGCTAAAATAGAAGTCAGTTATTTGTGACTCAGATTGTGTGCTGCAAGTCCTGCCTCTCCCATCTCCTCATTGGTTATACCTACGTGGGTGATTGAAAGACAAACAAGGTCAGTGGCGGTAATGGCCCTAATTTATGAAAGTTGACAATCGCAATTTAAAGTCCAGAGAAGAAAAGGCCTGGAAGGAGGAGAGATGACTAGAAACGGTTCGGTTGACCGTTTTTTTTCTGTGTGGCTTAATTGTCGGAGTAGAGGACCTTGTGCATTTCGGGTAAAATAACAACTCAATGTTTATATCCCAGGACAAATTAGCTAGCAACAGCAAGCTAGCTAAATTGCCATAAATGTTTAATGCTTTTTGACCTTTCACCAAATTTCATGTGATTGGTTCAGTTTGTTTTTATTTTAACCTGTGTGTCGTAATCACAAAATAAATTTATGCATGATGGTGCACGCGCGCAGCTGGTTTCAGTTCCATGTTAGCCTTGGTTACGTTGAGGGATGGGTTGTTATTCTGGCACCACCCGGCCAGGTCTCAAACCTACTCCCTATAGGCTGTCTCGTCATTGTCTATGATCAGGCCTACCACTGTTGTGACGTCTGCAAACTTAATGATGGTGTTGGAGTCATACCTGGCCACCCAGTCATGGGTGAACAGGGGGAACATGAGGGGACTGATCACGCACCCCCGAGGGGCTCCAGTGTTCAGCGTTGCAGATGTGTTGCTACCTATCCTCACCACCTGGGGGCGGCCCGTCGGGAAGTCCATGCTCCAGTTGCAGTGGGAGGTGTTTAGTCCCAGGGTCCTTATCTTAGTGATGAGCTTTGAGGGCACTATGGTGTTGAACGCTGAGCTGTAGTCAATGAATAGCCTTCTCACGTAGGTGTTCCTTTTGTCCAGGTGGGTAAGGGCAGTGTGGAGTGCAATAGAGATTACATTATATGTTTGGGCGGTATGCAAATTGAAGTGGATTTAGGGTTTCTGGGATAATGGTGTGAGCCATTATCCCAGATTATGAAAAATAATGCTATTAAACATTTGCATTTAAGTAAAACTTTAATGTATATTAACAAAGTGCATATAAATCTAACCATTCAAAACGAATACAATCTGAACAGCATAATAGAATATTGCACCATATCAAAGAATGTATAACAATGTGCAAATCTGCAGCATCCCACTTAAATCATTAAACTGGTCACTCTTTTCTCTCCTTTATTGCCATGTTATAACCAGCTGCACACAGCAATGTTGACCATATTTTGCCTTTGTGAGATTTGCATTCAGAAATGCAAGCTGCCTCACTTTCGAATGGGCTGATGTGGTTTCTTCTCTCAGTAATTATTTGTCCCGTTTTCGAGAAGATCCGCTGAGGGAACGAATGTGGCCACTATGCAGAGTCTCCCTGTCATGACTTTAGTAAGCCGTGGGTAGACTGAGGCCTTGTTCTTCCACCAGCTCCGAGGATCTGCAGATCTTTGGAGGAGGGGCTCCTTCTAATAGGATCGGACCTCCATTATGGCATCTGAGGGATTCCTTCGTGCTGCATCCCCAGTTGCTCTCTCGTCAAACATTATCCAAACAGCAGATGTTTGTGGCACTACTGCTGGTGCTTCTACCCCCATCGCATCCCTCTTCTTCCTGGTGCCTGAGCGAGCTGACTGCTGGGGCTGTCCCTCCCTGCTGCGGAGGTGCCTCATCAATCGCTCTGGCATCACTGAAGGATAACTCCTTAAACCTGGGGTCAAGTGCAGCGGTTTCTGATAGCACGTGATTATATTCCATTCTGTGGAACTTTCTGTACATTGATGAACATAGGGTGTCCATCAACTCTGTAACGTCCTGTGGTTACATTTGCTTCTCTCTGGCGGTTGGCTGTGATTCGCTGCAGACCTTTACACAGGAGTATCATTTTTGAGGCTGTCACATAGCTGAAAAGAGAGAACATTAACTTATTAGTTCAGGTTCATGTTTTGTCTAGTGATACTACATGCTCATATACATATTAAATAATGATGTAGTAATAACTGATTACTGTACCCCTCTCCACTGATCTCCACAGTGACCTGCTCAAAGGGTTCCAGGACTCTGCACACTACCTCCCATTCCTCTTGGGTCAGAGCCTCAACAGGTGCATTGACAATGGCCAGGGTGGAGCGGCATCCTTTGACTCAAGAAACCGCTTCAACATATAAATGTTGAATTCCACCTTGTTGTGCAGTCTTGTTTCGGCCTCAGCTCAGGCATCCCCACCTGGCTTTGTGTAGACTTCAGTTTTTTCAGGACCTACTGTGCTCCTGTGAAAGTATTCCACAGCTGCTTTCACTTTGTCCTCAGTGGGCTTCATCACCTTCAGAGCATCTCTTACAATCAGGTTGATTGTGGGCAAGACATGGATGATGGTTCCATTTTAACATTTTCATGGCTTTGGTTATGTTAGCTGCATTATCATGAACACAACAGACCACTTTTCCATCTACTTGCCATTCTCTGGTCACTCAACAGTTCCTCTACCAAGTTCTTTGTGGTGTGTCTGTCGCTGAACTCGAAGCAGTCCAGAAGACCGCTAGACATTGTAAAATCTTCAATGAAGTGACATGTAACCGACATGTAAGAAGTGGTTACCCTTGATGTCCAGCAGTCAGTGGTAAGGCAAACTGCAGTAGCTTTTTGGACTCTTTCCCGCACTGAAGCCTGTGTGCTCTCATACAGTTGTGGAATAAGTGCTTTTTGAAAGGGTTTTCCTGCTTGGAATGGTCTACATTGGATTTAGACTATTGCTATGATATCTAAAACCTCTGTCCTCCACGAAAAATGGAAATGGGAAAACTCATGGAAATGAAAATTGCAATATCAATTTGGCCTAGTTTTGCTACAGTGGAGATGCTGACTCTCACTAGCATTCCCGCTAGTTTCTCGAAGCTCCGCTACAGCTAGCTTTACAGTTCGGTGCACAGTTTGCATATGCCGTGTAGGTTGTGCATCTAAACCGGCTTTGAGATTTTTGATTTGGCAAATTCTACACTGTGCTCTAACATTGTCTGCATTATTAAAATGCATCCAAATGCTACTGTGCTTCCGACTCATTTTCCAGCTGTTTGTTTTTCACAGCTGTCCTTCCCCTCTCCCCACGGTTGCTAAGTGTGTGACTGTGAGTGAGTTGGCTAGGCCTTCCCTCACGCGTCTGTGGTTCATTGGTTGACACTGCTTGTCTGACAGGAACAACAGGTGAGGCTGTTAGTCTGAGCAGACAGTCAGAACAAATGTGTGTGTGTGTTGTGCATTTAGGCCTATATTTATTATTATTTTTTTTTAATTAGTTCTATTAATTTAAATCCTGATTATTCATATACATTTTTTTTTTTATATAAATCAATTTGGCTCTTTTGATATGCGAGCCGGCTCCCAACGTTCACCTACAAGACCCAGCTCGTTCGCGAACGACCCATCACTAGTCTGTAACCGTTTTATTAGCCGACAGCCGGCGCTAATGGAAAACACTGAGGGTAGCATGTGTTTTCTTTTGAGCAGATTACAATAGCCACAAGCTAAAGAAATGTGTTACTGTAACTGTGTTTGAATACTCATACTAATGGTACTATTTGTGACGTTAATTTAGTATATAGTAATTTAGGTCATAGTATGGATATAGTTAGTATGCCAGAATTTCCCGGATGTCGTACTACTTTCGCCAAAGTATGAATTATACAAGCAGTGAACACTATTTCAGTGCTTTTGGGGCCCGTAATGGAATTCTTCAGAAGATTAGCGTGGCTTCACATCGTTTTCATTTTTAAAGAAAGTGGTGGAAAATATGCAACCGAAGTCCAACGAGAGCGGAAAAAGTGCTATAGTTGAGTTCTCAATGGACATTTGTGTGCTTCTGGAAATTTACTCTGGAAATTTACTCTGGCTATCTACTACGATTTCAGAGTACTCTCGTCTGAGTGTACCAGACTCAGAGCACAGAAAAACATATTTAATTTATGAACGCGCAACACCTGTTGAATATGGCCGGTGTCAGTAAACGTAGGCGAAAAAATGTAATTAAAGAGGTGCCAGCAGCACAGTTAGTTACCAACGCTCTAAATAACATGAATACAGCCTAACCAGCTCTGCTAGGGCAAGTAAAATGGTCAGTGAGGTGTTGTCTCACTTGTCTGGAAGTAGCTAGCCAACGTTAGCTTGGGCACTTGACTGCCGTTGAAAGGTCAGAATCAACCCTACTCCTCGACCAGAGCGTCCAGTGTGCGCTCCGACTGACAATTTGGCAACGTTCTGAATTTAAGAACGCACCCGAAGCCGTAAAATGTCTAGCTAGTAATTTATGCTAGCAAGAGGTTGCACAGCAACATCATCAACTTCCAGTAGACAGGCGAAGTGCTAGTACACTCAACTGAAAGCATACCGGTCGTTTACAGTATACTAAAATAAACAAATAGTATTGTGTGTACTTATTTTAAGTATGTATGGGGCGGCAGGTAGCCTAGTGGTTAGAGCGTGGGGGCAGTAACTGAAAGGTTGCTAGATCAAGTCCCCGAGCTGCCAAGGTAAATATATGTTGTTCTGCCCTTGAACAAGGCAGTTAACCCACTATTCCTAGGCCGTCATTGTAAATAAGAATTTGTTCTTAACTCACTTGCCTAGATAAAGTTTATAATGTTTTTTATTTAATGTAGTATACAGTATGTGTATTCTAACACAACTAGTACTTCTGTCTTTTTTGGGGGGGGGGTCAGGCAGGACCATACAGCACTGAATGCGAGCAAATCTGACTTTGAAAGTTATTTTGAACAGCTACCAAGAAGTGAACTTAACATTCATTATAAATATTCACAGTTGATATTTCTGCCAATTATATCTGTGTTTACAGGTATATATTTCCAAAATGCTTTAAGATATCCCAAATTGTATAAAAGGCAGACGCTTTACTACTTGTATTCCACATTTTCGCAATATCAGCGCTTGCAATACTGGGTTGCATGATACTGCTTATGTGCCCCCCTCCAGCAAGGCACTGTTTGAGTTAAGTGGGTGTGTCACAATATCTATCAATTAAACTACTTTTGCAGTAAAGTATTTTTACACAACTGTCCATTTCATATATGGGAGTCCTTTAGAGATGTGGAAAAACATGGTTGTGTTTTGTTACCCCAACACAAGGTATATCTAAAAAATAATTTGAAGGACTTGCCAGTAGCCCAAAAGGGAATGTTTACATCAATCCACAGAACATATTTCACACTGACAGGGCATTTCACAGGAAGGAAACATGATGACAACCAGACATTCAATTTGTTCAAGCCATGTCATAGTTGAACCCTATGGATCAGTATTCTCCATGTAGTGGTCCGTATGTCAAATATTGAAATGCAAAGGAACCTTACCATACAAAGGAACATGTGGTGGTCTGAATGTTATGATTTGTTCTTCATAAGGTTTTGGATTGGTGAAACTTGATGTCAAGACCAAGTCTTCAAGTGGAGTGGTGAGTTTGGCTATTCCATCCTACCAGGGAATTACTGTGCATTATGCTCTTGTATAACAAAGGATAGGATAGCCTACAACTCCTAACTAACTCTGTAATTGTCCTTTAGGAATTCAAAACCTCCGGCTCCTCCAACACTGACACCAGCAAAGTCAACGGGAACTTGGAGACCAAGTACAAATGGGATGAATACGGCCTGACTTTTACAGAGAAGTGGACCACAGACAATACTCTGGGGACTGAGATCACTGTTGAAGACCAGGTAGAGGAGAAACCAGTCTAACTCAAGTGATTTGTGAGCTTTCTATTTGGTTGTGCTTAGTTTTTTCTTCTTCCATAGATCACCAAAGGACTGAAACTTACATTCGACACCCAATTCTCACCAAATTCTGGGTAAAGTTTGTGCCTTTTTCTTTTTAGTTTCAAGCATAAATTAATGTTTCTCACCAGTCTTTTGAGACCCTGGAATCGTTAACATTTATTGTGCATGTTCGGCACTGCATAATCCACCAGACTTTCTTTATTGAAAATAACCAGGGAAGACTGAACAAGAACAACCGAGATCAGATGTTTATTAATCCTCTTTTTACCCCCCTCTCTAAAAAAAATTCTAACAGCAAGAAGAGTGGGAAGGTGAAGACTGCCTATAAGCGTGAATACGTCAACCTGGGTGTGGACGTAGACTTTGACTTTGCCGGCCCGGCCATCCATGGGGCAGCGGTGGCCGGATATGAGGGATGGCTGGCTGGCTATCAGATGACCTTCGACACGGCCAAGTCCAAAATGACCCAGACCAACTTCGCTGTTGGCTATAAGACAGGAGATTTCCAGCTGCACACCAATGTGTAAGCTTCATATCGATTGTACTTTGGAGTACTTACTGTATGTCTCGGCACTAAAGTGACATGGGTGAATTTTTCTACCATGGTTAGAAAGAGGAGTCTCCTTTGTGCTTAAAGGTGAACTGAAATGTTTTAGTAATTGATTTTGATAAATTGTAGGTGGATTTGAGCATTTCAGTTAATCTTTTAATTGAGTTATCAAACAAAAAGAGCAGTTTATCAGACAAGGATAACATAATGTATGTCTGCTTATTTCATATATCCCAGTAATGATGGCACAGAGTTTGGAGGGTCCATCTACCAGAAGGTGAATGACCAGCTGGAGACTGCTGTGAACCTGGCCTGGACAGCAGGCAGCAACAGCACCCGCTTTGGCATCGCTGCCAAGTACCAGCTGGACTCCAGTACCTCCATATCTGTGAGTGCTGCTCTTTTACTTGTCTTGTTTATACGTTTTGTATGCCAGACTTTACAGCTGTGTTCAATATTCAGAGACTCTGGTTCTGTGAGTTAGTATTTTGTTAAATGCAAATGGCTATTTTAGGAAGTAACTGGAGTTTACATTTAAAAAATATATATATAAAAAAATTATACCGTGACAATAATAATAATATAACCCTTTGTATTTAAAGGAATTATCCGGTACTTTTGTATAGTTTTTAATCAGTAGTTCTGAAAGTAGCGCTCACAAGCCAAAAGTGGTCCCCGAAAATGGTGTACTACATCACATATGTGCACCACCTCATTGCTCTTTCTCTGCTGTGGGTGCTTCTTGCTAGCTGTCACTCATATGGCGAGGGGCTGAAGCTTACTGGTTGAACTAGAATTGCCAGAGGGCTGGCCCACAAGGCAAAATGTAAGGAAAACAGACCTGCCAACATGCACGCATTTTGCATACCAACTACGCAATTCTCTGTCCATGTACGAGATCCGAGTTAAAGGTATGCAGAAATGAATAGGGCCTGGTGGGGGAGGGGGGGAAATCGAGCTGCAGCACACAGACATGTACGGCATTTGTGTCAATGGACATGGAGACTTAATACATCATTATTCGACGTAGCTACCCTCCGTCTGCCCTCCTGTTTGTTGTGATGCTGAGTTTGCCGACTGCCAGCTGTACGTAAACACATGGACAAATCACTTTTCGACTCTGTGTTGTGGAAAAGTAAACACTAATTTTTTCAAACTAACGTTGTCGAGCATAAGATGGACATTCAGTGGGCTCTAAAGTGCCAGCAGTTCACTCACATTTGCTAGTGAAAGAAATTAAATGCAAATACGAATTTGTGCGAGTGTGATAGACATTTAATTCTGCATCCCATTAGTTGTACTTTCCATGTAACATTACGAGGATCACTCAACCTGATAGACTGGGCGGCAGCGTAGCCTAGTGGTTAGAGCGTTGGACTAGTAACCACGAGCTGACAAGGTACAAATCTGTCGTTCTGCCCCTGAACAGGCAGTTAACCCACTGTTCCCAGGCCGTCATTGAAAATAAGAATGTGTTCTTAACTGACTTGCCTGGTTAAATAAAGGTAAAAAAAAATAAAAAAATAAAAAATAAAATAAAAATTATGATCCATGTAAAAAAAAAAAGCATTACAAAAGTATAATAAAAAATCAATATAAACATCTTGGCATTAAATCGAGTCGGGATGAGGAATGAGTGTCCGGCATTAGCTATAGAGACAATGCTTCTAAAATGCCTTTGCACTAGATTGGACATTTTATCCATTTCGAAAATCTGAGATGGTGTATGCGCCGCAAAGAAATAGAATAGAATTATATAGGCTGAAACAGCGGACTCTTCTAGCGAGCAGCGTTCAGATTGTCTTTGCGGTAGCTTCACGTAACCAATTTGCAGTCGATGCGATCATTTGTTTTTGTTTTTATGTTCTTAAAATGATTTTGCTTGTGAGCTGGCCTAGTGATTGGCCCTGTTTTGGGAGGTGACAAGCGTTCCTCTACTATAGAGACTAAACTTGGTTGAATCTCCTATTTGCTGCGTGTGTCTGTTACTCTAAAAAGTTGGACAGGGTTGGCAGGTCTGGTAAAATATCGTAGCACAGGTTCCAGAATTGTCCTTTTGCTTTTAAGCTAGGGATTTCATGGCTAATTGAGGTAAGACAGTAATTCTGCTCATAGATGATGCATGTATGAACTACACATTGACACATCCAGCCCAAAGCGGGAGATTAAAAAAAAATACATAGTAGTCGCCAAAGCTCCGGAGGATACCTTTAATTGTGTATTTTGTTGTTATATTTTCCAGGCTAAAGTTAACAATGCCAGCTTGGTGGGAGTTGGCTATACCCAGACGCTGCGGCCAGGTAAGAACTGGCTCTCACTACTTTACAAAAGCGTTGCCAACCATCTCCAAAGTGGGCTGTTGTAGCCAAGTTGTTGTTTATTTTTCTGCAGGTATGAAACTCGTCCTGTCTGCACTGGTTGATGGAAAAAGCATCAACTCCGGTGGCCACAAACTGGGACTGGGACTGGAGCTGGAAGCATAAGTATCTAGCCATCCTGTGTAGTGAAGTTGTTGTATTTAATTTAATTTAGGGAATCGCAGAATAATTTGGCCTTATGTATTTCCAGCCCAACCACCATTAAGTGATGTCTCAAAGGGATTAATCTAATCTAAAGCAACAACACGCCCTGCCCAACAGCCCTCAGTACTGTCAGTTAGATGGATCCCCAACCCTATCAGCCACTTATTTCCTTTCATATGGTTTGTAGGCTAGTACTACTAGGTCTGCTATTTATCAAGTCATGTGTTTGTTTCTATACTGTGCTGTACCACTAGTGAAATACATCCTAAAGCGTTTTGCTTTATTGGTTTGGCTCATTGGATTGTACAGTCTGAGGGGGGTTGTATGAAGATGTATGCTTTGATTTAAATATGTATAATAATGTTATTATATCATATGACTATAATCCTGAATTGTTTTGCACACAGTCAAATTTACATAATACCTTTTTTTCCCCCAACTATTTATGTCCCATCTTTCCCTGTTTCAATTGCACATATAGTAGCATTCGGTTAGCAACGCTTTGCCTGTTGGGACGGCTCCTACTATGCTTATCATCAATTTCCAGAGACCTTAAACGTTGATCTATTTAGCTAATATTCTTGAGGATTTGTTAACGATGCTTATTGCTTACCCACTTTGCGGTCATTAGCAGACTTGTACTATCTTGATTAACTAACCTGCTTCCTAGTTGAACATGGTAAATTTGCACGACAATGCCAAATGGGATTTGAAAAGGAAAAGCGAAACCATTGAGTGTATCCTCCACCTCCCCTTCCCATAGCTGTGTATAAATGATATGACTGGGACATTGATCAGAAACCAAGTCCACTCGTGTGTCTATCTTTACAATAAAGTCTTTAAACAAGTCAATCCTTTCTTCCTTCATATATCATGGCACCTCTTCATACAGTTGGACAAAATGAAAATATACAAGCCAACAAGTCACTAGTTTTACAATTGAATGTACAGCTCAACCATAATGAACATTTGAAACAAACAAGTATATAGTGAAAGTATGACTCACCTGTGTACAACGTGTAGAACTCTAAACATTACCTTTGTTACTTTGGTTCTTTCATTTAAACCATTTCATGACAGTTATTCAAGTCAGCATAACACTAATTTAATTAATGACATGACAATTGAAAAGTCAGTGCTTGTACTAAAAAGATGGCAAGTACCAGCTGATTATCATAACAAAGTTCACTAAAGGCTAGATTCAATCCATAGCGAGGAAGATCTGCGTTATATCCATTGTCTTACATTAGCACATCACGGAGAAGTGACGCCATATGACACGAGACGATGCATATATCAATCGCCCAATGGCGCGGGTCTTCAGCACTACGGATTCAAGCCAAGGTACTGCAGTTTATTACAGCATAGGCCAGTGTCTCACACTTTACAGTTTAAACACCGG